>NC_138314.1:46565000-46642500 GCF_965601325.2 Salmo salar
CAGACCACGTGGGGGGCTCAGAAGGAAGGGAGGGAGGGAGGAGGGAGGGAGGGAGGGAGGGAGGGAGGGAGGGAGGGAGGGAGGGAGGGGGCTCAGAAGGAAGGGAGGGAGGGAGGAGGGAGGGAGCAGGGGAGGGCACTGTCACAACAGGACAGGACGGAACATACCATCTGGGGGATTGGGGGTCAGCTTGGACAGGAAGATCCCATCTGGGCTAGAGAACAGGGGACATAACTGGGCAGATCCATGGCAACAGAATTACTCTTTGGCTACATTTTAAAGTGAGAAAAAAAAAAAAACGTCAAAAAAAAAGAAAACATTACATTTTCAAAGTCTAACAAACCATACAACTCACAAGGACTACTTTAACACTTTCCACTGAAATATGTACTATAACTAATTTACTGGAAGAACTGTGCAGATGCAAACTTTAGTAACGAAATTACTGTAAAATCTCCCTCAGGTTTTTATGTGTCCACGTATTCCAAAAACTCTTAAAACATCTACTCTGAATTAAGATTATATGATGTCAGCAGACAGAATGGGGTGTCAGCTATGACATCACACCTTGAGTTGCCACGAATCTCTCTTTTGGTTATTGAACTACAGTAAGTAAAGTGGATTTACAGCCGGTAATGGAATTACATCATGGGTCCCTGATCTGTACTACACAGAAATGCATACTGTAAAACTTGAATTAATAGCCTGGGCGGTTATTTGTTTAAATCAATGAACACAACAGGTGCTTATTAGAGACAGGCTTCTATTTCAGCCAGGCCTCTATTTCCTTAATGCACACAGCTTTGCTCATTTGCATGGTTAATTGTTTAATTCCAGCATTCGCTTCCATCATTTTAATTCATTTATTCATTTCCTGCACTAATGTGTTATCATTTATACACTGTCACATTTATTTTGTCTTAGTATGCCTCTCTCGCATAAAAGTACGGTAAATATGTAAATGTCCCTGTTTAAAAAAAGATATTGTTCAAACCAAGCTGTTCAGTTACTCACTACTCTGCCAGCAGCAGCTCCAGGGCTGTGCCCCCAGTGCTTGGATTGATTTGCCAGCTATTTGCTATGAGGGGGGACTGCACCAATGAGATTGGGCATGTCTGTTTGAAATCCTGCAAAGTAAATAGACTGTCCCGAGGCTCAGATCTTCACAAAGTGAATAGACTGTCCCGAGGCTCAGATCTTCACTAAGTGAATAGACTGTCCCGAGGCTCAGATCTTCACTAAGTGAATAGACTGTCCCGAGGCTCAGATCTTCACTAAGTGAATAGACTGTCCCGAGGCTCAGATCTTCACTAAGTGAATAGACTGTCCTGAGGCTCAGATCTTCACAAAGTAAATAGACTGTCCTGAGGCTCAGATCTTCACAAAGTAAATAGACTGTCCCGGGGCTCAGATCTTCACAAAGTGAATAGACTGTCATGGGGCTCAGATCTTCATAAGGTAAATAGACTGTCCCGAGGCTCAGATGTTCATAAGGTAAATAGACTGTCATGGGGCTCAGATCTTCACAAAGTAAATGGACTGTCCCGAGGCTCAGATCTTCAAAGTAAGTGGACTGTCCCGAGGCTCAGATATTCACAAAGTAAATAGACTGTCATGGGGCTCAGATCTTCACAAAGTAAATGGACTGTCCCGAGGCTCAGATCTTCACAAAGTAAATAGACTGTCATGGGGCTCAGATCTTCACAAAGTAAATGGACTGTCCCGAGGCTCAGATCTTCAAAGTAAATGGACTGTCCCGAGGCTCAGATCTTCAAAGTAAATGGACTGTCATGGGGCTCAGATATTCACAAAGTAAATGGACTGCCCCGAGGCTCAGATCTTCAAAGTAAATGGACTGTCCCGAGGCTCAGATCTTCAAAGTAAATGGACTGCCCCGAGGCTCAGATCTTCAAAGTAAATGGACTGTCCCGAGGCTCAGATCTTCAAAGTAAATGGACTGCCCCGAGGCTCAGATCTTCAAAGTAAATAGACTGTCCTGAGGCTCAGATCTTCAAAGTAAATAGACTGTCCCGGGTCTCAGATCATCACAAAGTAAATGGACTGTCCCGGGGCTCAGATTTTTCACACGGGGGACCAGTGTAGTCATAGTACCTGATAGTCATAGTACCTGACTACCTGATAGTCATAGTACCTGTCTACCTGATAGTCATAGTACCTGACTACCTGATAGTCATAGTACCTGTCTACCTGATAGTCATAGTACCTGTCTACCTGACAGTCATAGTACCTGTCTACCTGATAGTCATAGTACCTGTACCTGTCTACCTGATAGTCATAGTACCTGACTACCTGATAGTCATAGTACCTGACTACCTGATAGTCATAGTACCTGACTACCTGATAGTCATAGTACCTGACTACCTGATAGTCATAGTAACTGTACCTGTCTACCTGATAGTCATAGTACCTGACTACCTGACAGTCATAGTACCTGTACCTGACTACCTGATAGTCATAGTACCTGTACCTCTCACCTGATAGTCATAGTACCTGTACCTGTCTACCTGATAGTCATAGTACCTGTCTACCTGATAGTCATAGTACCTGTACCTGATAGTCATAGTACCTGTCTACCTGATAGTCATAGTACCTGTACCTGACTACCTGATAGTCATAGTACCTGTCTACCTGATAGTCATAGTACCTGTACCTGTCTACCTGACAGTCATAGTACCTGTACCTGTCTACCTGATAGTCATAGTACCTGTACCTGTCTACCTGATAGTCATAGTACCTGAACCTGTCTACCTGATAGTCATAGTACCTGACTACCTGATAGTCATAGTACCTGTCTACCTGACAGTCATAGTACCTGACTACCTGATAGTCATAGTACCTGTACCTGTCTACCTGATAGTCATAGTACCTGTCTACCTGACAGTCATAGTACCTGACTACCTGATAGTCATAGTACCTGTACCTGTCTACCTGATAGTCATAGTACCTGTACCTGTCTACCTGATAGTCATAGTACCTGTCTACCTGATAGTCATAGTACCTGTACCTGACTACCTGATAGTCATAGTACCTGTCTACCTGATAGTCATAGTACCTGACTACCTGATAGTCATAGTACCTGTACCTGACTACCTGATAGTCATAGTACCTGTACCTGACTACCTGATAGTCATAGTACCTGTCTACCTGATAGTCAAAGTACCTGCACCTGACTACCTGATAGTCATAGTACCTGTCTACCTGATAGTCATAGTACCTGACTACCTGATAGTCATAGTACCTGACTACCTGATAGTCATAGTACCTGACTACCTGATAGTCATAGTACCTGACTACCTGATAGTCATAGTACCTGACTACCTGATAGTCATAGTACCTGACTACCTGATAGTCATAGTCCCTGACTACCTGATAGTCATAGTCCCTGACTACCTGATAGTCATAGTACCTGACTACCTGATAGTCATAGTACCTGACTACCTGATAGTCATAGTACCTGACTACCTGATAGTCATAGTACCTGTCTACCTGATAGTCATAGTACCTGTCTACCTGATAGTCATAGTACCTGTCTACCTGATAGTCATAGTAACTGTACCTGTCTACCTGATAGTCATAGTACCTGTCTACCTGATAGTCATAGTACCTGTACCTGACTACCTGATAATCATAGTACCTGTCTACCTGATAGTCATAGTACCTGTCTACCTGATAGTCATAGTACCTGTACCTGATAGTCATAGTACCTGTACCTGTCTACCTGATAGTCATAGTACCTGTACCTGACTACCTGATAGTCATAGTACCTGTACCTGACAGTCATAGTACCTGTACCTGACTACCTGATAGTCATAGTACCTGTACCTGTCTACCTGATAGTCATAGTACCTGTAACTGTCTACCTGATAGTCATAGTACCTGTACCTGTCTACCTGACAGTCATAGTACCTGTACCTGTCTACCTGATAGTCATAGTACCTGTAACTGTCTACCTGATAGTCATAGTACCTGTACTTGTCTACCTGATAGTCATAGTACCTGTACCTGTCTACCTGATAGTCATAGTACCTGACTACCTGATAGTCATAGTACCTGTACCTGACAGTCATAGTACCTGTACCTGACTACCTGATAGTCATAGTACCTGTACCTGTCTACCTGATAGTCATAGTACCTGTAACTGTCTACCTGATAGTCATAGTACCTGTACCTGTCTACCTGACAGTCATAGTACCTGTACCTGTCTACCTGATAGTCATAGTACCTGTAACTGTCTACCTGATAGTCATAGTACCTGTACTTGTCTACCTGATAGTCATAGTACCTGTACCTGTCTACCTGATAGTCATAGTACCTGACTACCTGATAGTCATAGTACCTGTCTACCTGACAGTCATAGTACCTGTCTACCTGACAGTCATAGTACCTGACTACCTGATAGTCATAGTACCTGTACCTGTCTACCTGATAGTCATAGTACCTGTCTACCTGATAGTCATAGTACCTGTACCTGTCTACCTGATAGTCATAGTACCTGTCTACGTGATAGTCATAGTACCTGTACCTGTCTACCTGATAGTCATAGTACCTGTACCTGTCTACCTGATAGTCATAGTACCTGTACCTGACTACCTGATAGTCATAGTACCTGTCTACCTGATAGTCATAGTACCTGTCTACCTGATAGTCATAGTACCTGTACCTGTCTACCTGATAGTCATAGTACCTGTACCTGTCTACCTGACAGTCATAGTACCTGTACCTGTCTACCTGACAGTCATAGTACCTGTACCTGTCTACCTGACAGTCATAGTACCTGTACCTGTCTACCTGACAGTCATAGTACCTGTACCTGTCTACCTGATAGTCATAGTACCTGTACCTGTCTACCTGATAGTCATAGTACCTGTACCTGTCTACCTGATAGTCATAGTACCTGTACCTGACAACCTGATAGTCATAGTACCTGTACCTGTCTACCTGATAGTCATAGTACCTGTCTACCTGATAGTCATAGTACCTGTACCTGTCTACCTGATAGTCATAGTACCTGTCTACCTGATAGTCATAGTATATCCTGCCTGTTTGGCCCTGTCCGGGGGTATCATCGGATGGGGCCACAGTGTCTTCTGATCCCTCCTGTCTCAGCCTCCAGTATTTATGCTGCAGTAGTTTATGTGTCGGGGGGCTAGGGTCAGTCTGTTACATCTGGAGTATTTCTCTTGTCTTATCCGGTGTCCTGTGTGAATTTAAATATGCTCTCTCTAATTCTCTCTTTCTCTCTTTCTGTCTTTCTCTCGGAGGACCTGAGCCCTAGGACCATGCCTCAGGACTACCTGGTATGATGACTCCTTGCTGTCCCCAGTCCACCTGGCCGTGCTGCTGCTCCAGTTTCAACTGTTCTGCCTGTACCTGTCTACCTGATAGTCATAGTACCTGACTACCTGATAGTACCTGTACCTGTCTACCTGATAGTCATAGTACCTGACTACCTGATAGTCATAGTACCTGTCTACCTGATAGTCATAGTACCTGTACCTGACTACCTGATAGTCATAGTACCTGTCTACCTGATAGTCATAGTACCTGTACCTGTCTACCTGATAGTCATAGTACCTGTACCTGTCTACCTGATAGTCATAGTACCTGTCTACCTGATAGTCATAGTACCTGACTACCTGATAGTCATAGTACCTGTACCTGTCTACCTGATAGTCATAGTACCTGACTACCTGATAGTCATAGTACCTGTCTACCTGATAGTCATAGTCATAGTACCTGTACCTGACTACCTGATAGTCATAGTACCTGTCTACCTGATAGTCATAGTACCTGTACCTGTCTACCTGATAGTCATAGTACCTGTACCTGACTACCTGATAGTCATAGTACCTGTACCTGACTACCTGATAGTCATAGTACCTGTACCTGACAGTCATAGTACCTGTACCTGTCTACCTGATAGTCATAGTACCTGTACCTGTCTACCTGATAGTCATAGTACCTGTACCTGACTACCTGATAGTCATAGTACCTGTACCTGACTACCTGATAGTCATAGTACCTGTACCTGACAGTCATAGTACCTGTAACTGTCTACCTGATAGTCATAGTACCTGTACCTGTCTACCTGATAGTCATAGTACCTGTACCTGACTACCTGATAGTCATAGTACCTGTCTACCTGATAGTCATAGTACCTGTACCTGTCTACCTGATAGTCATAGTACCTGTACCTGTCTACCTGATAGTCATAGTACCTGTACCTGTCTACCTGACAGTCATAGTACCTGTACCTGACTACCTGATAGTCATAGTACCTGTACCTGTCTACCTGATAGGCATAGTACCTGTCTACCTGATACTCATAGTACCTGTACCTGTCTACCTGATAGTCATAGTACCTGTACCTGTCTACCTGATAGTCATAGTACCTGTACATCTGATAGTCATAGTACCTGTACCTGTCTACCTGACAGTCATAGTACCTGTACCTGTCTACCTGATAGTCATAGTACCTGTCTACCTGATAGTCATAGTACCTGACTACCTGATAGTCATAGTACCTGTACCTGTCTACCTGATAGTCATAGTACCTGACTACCTGATAGTCATAGTACCTGTCTACCTGATAGTCATAGTACCTGTACCTGACTACCTGATAGTCATAGTACCTGTCTACCTGATAGTCATAGTACCTGTACCTGTCTACCTGATAATCATAGTACCTGTACCTGACTACCTGATAGTCATAGTACCTGTACCTGACTACCTGATAGTCATAGTACCTGTCTACCTGATAGTCATAGTACCTGTCTACCTGATAGTCATAGTACCTGTACCTGTCTACCTGATAGTCATAGTACCTGTACCTGACTACCTGATAGTCATAGTACCTGTACCTGTCTACCTGACAGTCATAGTACCTGTACCTGTCTACCTGATAGTCATAGTACCTGACTACCTGATAGTCATAGTACCTGTACTTGTCTACCTGATAGTCATAGTACCTGACTACCTGATAGTCATAGTACCTGTACCTTGTCTACCTGATAGTCATAGTACCTGTACCCGTCTACCTGATAGTCATAGTACCTGTACCTGTCTACCTGATAGTCATAGAACCTGACTACCTGATAGTCATAGTACCTGACTACCTGATAGTCATAGTACCTGTACCTGTCTACCTGATAGTCATAGTACCTGACTACCTGATAGTCATAGTACCTGTCTACCTGATAGTCATAGTACCTGTACCTGTCTACCTGATAGTCATAGTACCTGTACCTGACTACCTGATAGTCATAGTACCTGTACCTGTCTACCTGATAGTCATAGTACCTGTCTACCTGATAGTCATAGTACCTGATAGTCATAGTACCTGTACCTGACTACCTGATAGTCATAGTACCTGATAGTCATAGTACCTGTACCTGTCTACCTGATAGTCATAGTACCTGTCTACCTGATAGTCATAGTACCTGTCTACCTGATAGTCATAGTACCTGACTACCTGACAGTCATAGTACCTGTCTACCTGACAGTCATAGTACCTGACTACCTGATAGTCATAGTACCTGTACCTGTCTACCTGATAGTCATAGTACCTGTCTACCTGATAGTCATAGTACCTGTACCTGTCTACCTGATAGTCATAGTACCTGTACCTGTCTACCTGATAGTCATAGTACCTGTACCTGTCTACCTGATAGTCATAGTACCTGTCTACCTGACAGTCATAGTACCTGTCTACCTGACAGTCATAGTACCTGTACCTGTCTACCTGATAGTCATAGTACCTGTACCTGTCTACCTGATAGTCATAGTACCTGTCTACCTGATAGTCATAGTACCTGTCTACCTGATAGCCATAGTACCTGTCTACCTGATAGTCATAGTACCTGTCTACCTGACAGTCATAGTACCTGTACCTGTCTACCTGATAGTCATAGTACCTGTACCTGTCTACCTGATAGTCATAGTACCTGTACCTGTCTACCTGATAGTCATAGTACCTGTCTACCTGATAGTCATAGTACCTGTCTACCTGACAGTCATAGTACCTGTACCTGTCTACCTGATAGTCATAGTACCTGTACCTGTCTACCTGATAGTCATAGTACCTGTACCTGTCTACCTGATAGTCATAGTACCTGTCTACCTGATAGTCATAGTACCTGTCTACCTGATAGCCATAGTACCTGTCTACCTGATAGTCATAGTACCTGTCTACCTGATAGTCATAGTACCTGTACCTGTCTACCTGATAGTCATAGTACCTGTCTACCTGACAGTCATAGTACCTGTACCTGACTACCTGATAGTCATAGTACCTGTACCTGTCTACCTGATAGGCATAGTACCTACCTGTCTACCTGATAGTCATAGTACCTGTACCCGACTACCTGATAGTCATAGTACCTGACTACCTGATAGTCATAGTACCTGTACCTGTCTACCTGATAGTCATAGTACCTGTCTACCTGATAGTCATAGTACCTGTACCTGACTACCTGATATTCATAGTACCTGTACCTGTCTACCTGATAGTCATAGTACCTGTACCTGTCTACCTGATAGTCATAGTACCTGTACCTGTCTACCTGATAGTCATAGTACCTGTACCTGTCTACCTGATAGTCATAGTACCTGTACTTGTCTACCTGATAGTCATAGTACCTGTACCTGTCTACCTGATAGTCATAGTACCTGTACCTGTCTACCTGATAGTCATAGTACCTGACTACCTGATAGTCATAGTACCTGTACTTGTCTACCTGATAGTCATAGTACCTGACTACCTGATAGTCATAGTACCTGTACTTGTCTACCTGATAGTCATAGTACCTGTACCTGACTACCTGATAGTCATAGTACCTGTCTACCTGATAGTCATAGTACCTGTCTACCTGATAGTCATAGTACCTGTCTACCTGACAGTCATAGTACCTGTCTACCTGATAGTCATAGTACCTGTACCTGTCTACCTGATAGTCATAGTACCTGTACCTGACTACCTGATAGTCATAGTACCTGTCTACCTGATAGTCATAGTACCTGTCTACCTGATAGTCATAGTACCTGTACCTGTCTACCTGATAGTCATAGTACCTGATAGTCATAGTACCTGTACCTGACTACCTGATAGTCATAGTACCTGATAGTCATAGTACCTGTACCTGTCTACCTGATAGTCATAGTACCTGATAGTCATAGTACCTGTACCTGTCTACCTGACAGTCATAGTACCTGTCTACCTGACAGTCATAGTACCTGTCTACCTGACAGTCATAGTACCTGACTACCTGACAGTCATAGTACCTGACTACCTGACAGTCATAGTACCTGTCTACCTGACAGTCATAGTACCTGACTACCTGATAGTCATAGTACCTGTACCTGTCTACCTGATAGTCATAGTACCTGTCTACCTGATAGTCATAGTACCTGTACCTGTCTACCTGATAGTCATAGTACCTGTACCTGTCTACCTGATAGTCATAGTACCTGACTACCTGACAGTCATAGTACCTGTCTACCTGATAGTCATAGTACCTGTACCTGTCTACCTGATAGTCTGTCTACCTGAATCAGAATTAACACTACAGCTGCACTCAGACTCAACCGGCGACCACAGCAACTCTGGCTCTGAGGAGCCTCCCCAGCTCAGGTAGCCTCCCCTGTGGGGGAGAGAGTTACAGGTAGCCTACCCTGTGGGGGAGAGAGTTACAGGGAGCCTACCCTGTGGGGGAGAGAGTTACAGGGATCCTACCCTGTGGGGGAGAGAGTTACAGGTAGCCTACCCTGTGGGGGAGAGAGTTACAGGTAGCCTCCCCTGTGGGGGGGGGGGGGGGGGACGACGACTGGATCAGTACATGGTATTTACGACTTGATGTTATAACATACAGTACTGTACTTTGTTTCTTAAACCCTTTACAGCATAGTGTTGTGGCAACATATCATTTCATTTTACACAGGGGGAGGGCTTAGCCTAGCCAATGATGTGCTTTGGTAAGGTCACATGACATGAACCTCTGTGGCTCGCTTCCCAGCACACTCCTGAAAATGGCCCACAAATTGTTCTCATAAAAGCAATAGTTTTTAACATTTCAAATCCAAATCTGAAGGTACGACTTCATGAACATCCCGCTGTTGGCCAAATATGTTGTGATAATGTTTTTACATTTACTGAAAACTTTAACAGTTTGTCTTCCGTACTCTATTATTACAGTATCAGTCTATACTGGGGTATTGGCAGTCTAAACCGGGGTATTAAACCGTGGCAGTCTATACCGTGGCAGTCTATACCGTGGTATTATATACTGTGGCAGTCTAAACCGTGGTATTATATACCATGCATTATATACCGTGACAGTCTATACCATGGTATTATATACCGTGGCAGTCTATACCGGGGTATTATATACCGTGGCAGTCTATACCGGGGTATTATATACCGTGGCAGTCTATACCGGGGTATTATATACCGTGGCAGTCTATACCGGGGTATTATATACCGTGGCAGTCTATACCTGGGTATTATATACCGTGGCAGTCTATACCTGGGTATTATATACCGTGGCAGTCTATACCGGGGTATTATATACCGTGGCAGTCTATACCGGGGTATTATATACCGTGGCAGTGTATACCGGGGTATTATATACCGTGGCAGTCTATACCGGGGTATTATATACCGTGGCAGTCAATACCGTGGTATTATATACCGTGGCAGTCTATACTGGGGTATTATATACTGTGGCAGTCTATACCGGGGTATTATATACCGTGGCAGTCTATACCTGGGTATTATATACCGTGGCAGTCTATACTGGGGTATTGGCAGTCTATACCGGGGTATTATATACTGTGGCAGTCTATACCGTGGTATTATATACCGTGGCAGTCTATACCGTGGTATTATATACCGTGGCAGTCTATACCGGGGTATTATATACCGTGGCAGTCTATACCGGGGTATTATATACCGTGGCAGTCTATACCGTGGTATTATGTACCGTGGCAGTCTATACCGTGGTATTATATACCGTGGCAGTCTATACCGTGGTATTATATACCGTGGCAGTCTATACCGTGGTATTATATACCGTGTCAGTCTAGACCGGGGTATTATATACTGTGGCAGTCTATACCGGGGTATTATATACTGTGGCAGTCTATACTGGGGTATTATATACCGTGGCAGTCTATACCGGGGTATTATATACCGTGGCAGTCTATACCGTGGTATTATGTACCGTGGCAGTCTATACCGTGGTATTATATACCGTGGCAGTCTATACCGGGGTATTATATACCGTGTCAGTCTAGACCGGGGTATTATATACTGTGGCAGTCTATACCGGGGTATTATATACTGTGGCAGTCTATACCGGGGTATTATATACTGTGGCAGTCTATACTGGGGTATTATATACTGTGGCAGTCTATACTGGGGTATTATATACTGTGGCAGTCTATACTGGGGTATTACATACCGTGGCAGTCTATACCGTGGCAGTCTATACCGTGGCAGTCTATACCGTGGCAGTCTAGTAGGAGTGTATACAGGTGTAGTAGGCTAGTCTGAGTGTAGTTATTTGTGATGAAATGTGTGATCTAACTGCCCCACAATCCAAAGTAATGAGGTTCACAGTGTCGTCAATCAAACTAATCAGATCAATTATTTTACTAATTTAACTTGGACTATATCTCACAGCTTGGCTTAAGAAAAACATTTAAAACTTTTTCCACAAAATACTTAAAAAATATATATAATAATAAATAAATACATAAAAGAGTTAAAGCAAGTCCCACCAACTTCATGTACAATTACCATCTAGAAAAATTGCAATACATTTTTTGTATATATATATATATATATATATATATAATGTTTATTTTTTTGAGCAGTATATATATATATATATATATATATATATATATATATATATATATATACACACACATATACTGCTCAAAAAAATAAATGGAACACTTAAACAACACAATGTAACTCCAAGTCAATCACACTTCTGTGAAATCAAACTGTCCACTTAGGAAGCAACACTGATTGACAATAAATTTCACATTCTGTTGTGCAAATGGAATAGACAACAGGTGGAAATTATAGGCAATTAGCAAGACACCCCCAATAAAGGAGTGATTCTGCAGGTGGTGACCACAGACCACTTCTCAGTTCCTATGCTTCCTGGCTGATGTTTTGGTCACTTTTGAATGCTGGCGGTGCTTTCACTCTAGTGGTAGCATGAGACGGAGTCTACAACCCACACAAGTGGCTCAGGTAGTGCAGCTCATCCAGGAGGGCACATCAATGCGAGCTGTGGCAAGAAGGTTTGCTGTGTCTGTCAGCGTAGTGTCCAGAGCATGGAGGCGCTACCAGGAGACAGGCCAGTACATCAGGAGACGTGGAGGAGGCCGTAGGAGGGCAACAACCCAGCAGCAGGACCGCTACCTCCGCCTTCGTGCAAGGAGGAGCAGGAGGAGCACTGCCAGAGCCCTGCAAAATGACCTCCAGCAGGCCACAAATGTGCATGTGTCTGCTCAAACGGTCAGAAACAGACTCCATGATGGTGGTATGAGGGCCCGACGTCCACAGGTGGGGGTTGTGCTTACAGCCCAACACCGTGCAGGACATTTGGCATTTGCCAGAGAACACCAAGATTGGCAAATTCGCCACTGGCGCCCTGTGCTCTTCACAGATGAAAGCAGGTTCACACTGAGCACATGTGACAGACGTGACAGTGTCTGGAGACGCCGTGGAGAACGTTCTGCTGCCTGCAACATCCTCCAGCATGACCGGTTTGGCGGTGGGTCAGTCATGGTGTGGGGTGGCATTTCTTTGGGGGGGCCGCACAGCCCTCCATGTGCTCGCCAGATGAGATCCTCAGACCCCTTGTGAGACCATATGCTGGTGCGGTTGGCCCTGGGTTCCTCCTAATGCAAGACAATGCTAGACCTCATGTGGCTGGAGTGTGTCAGCAGTTCCTGCAAGAGGAAGGCATTGATGCTATGGACTGGCCCGCCCGTTCCCCAGACCTGAATCCAATTGAGCACATCTGGGACATCATGTCTCGCTCCATCCGCCAACTCCTGGACAGTCTGTGGTGCAACGTGGCGTTGGTGGATGGAGCGAGACATGATGTCCCAGATGTGCTCAATTGGATTCAGGTCTGGGGAACGGGCGGGCCAGTCCATAGCATCAATGCCTTCCTCTTGCAGGAACTGCTGACACACTCCAGCCACATGAGGTTGCACCACAGACTGTCCAGGAGTTGGCGGATGCTTTAGTCCAGGTCTGGGAGGAGATCCCTCAGGAGACCATCCGCCACCTCATCAGGAGCATGCCCAGGCGTTGTAGGGAGGTCATACAGGCACGTGGAGGCCACACACACTACTGAGCCTCATTTTCACTTGTTTTAAGGACATTACATCAAAGTTGGATCAGCCTGTAGTGTGGTTTTCCACTTTAATTTTGAGTGTGACTCCAAATCCAGACCTCCATGGGTTGATAAATTGCATTTCCATTGATTATTTTTGTGTGATTTTGTTGTCAGCACATTCAACTATGTAAAGAAAAAAGTATTTAATAAGATTATTTCATTCACTCAGATCTAGGATGTGTTATTTTAGTGTTCCCTTAATTTTTTTGAGCAGTATATATATATATATATATATATATATATATACTCAACTGATAAAGGTTAATCTTGATATACACTATATATACACACAGCAGTATGTGGACACCCCTTCAAATGAGTGGATTCGGCTATTTCAGCCAGACGCGCTGCTGACAGGTGTATAAAATCTGACACACAGCCATGCACTCTCCATAGACAAACATTGGCGTTATAATGGCCGTACTGAAGAGCTCAGTGACTTTCAACGTGGCACCGTCATAGGATGCCACCTTTCCAACAAGTCGGTTCGTCAAATTTCTGCCCTGCTAGAGCTGCCCCCAGTCAACTGTAAGTGCTGTTATTGTGAATTGGAAACATATAGGAGCAACAACGGCTCAAACACGAAGTGGTAGGCCACACAAGCTCACAGAAGAGGACCGCAGAGTGCTGAAGGGCGTACACATCTTCTGTCCTCGGTTGCAACACTTACCACAGAGTTCCAAAACGAGACAGAATCTCAATTGATGGTAATGAAATTGAACAATTCACATCCACTAGATTCTAATTGATGAAAGGTTATCCTGGAAAGATCATATTCAATATGTCTGCAGCAAAGTGATGAAATCTGTTGGCATCATCAGAAAGATTAGTGGTTTGGTTCATCAGGCTTGCTTCCTAACTCTATACTATAGCTTAATTTACCCATATCTCATTTACTGTAATACTTCCTGGGCCAGGACATATGGTGCATTCGGAAAGTATTCAGACCCCTTGAATTTTTCGACTATGTTACATTACAGTCTTATTCTAAAATGGATTAAATTGCATTTTTCCCTCATCGATCTACACACAATACCCCATAATGACAAAGCAAAATCAAAAATGTAAAAAAAATATATATATACATTTACATAAGTATTCAGACCCTTTACTCAGTACTTTGTTGAAGCACCTTTAGCAGCGATTACAGCCTCGAGTCTTCTTGGGTATGACGCTACAAGCTTGGTACACCTGTATTTGGGGAGTTTCTCTCATTCTTCTCTGCAGATCCTCTCAAGCTCTGTCAGGTTGGATGGGGAGCGTTGCTGCACAGCTATTTTCAGGTCTCTCCAGAGATGTTCGATCAGGTTCAAGTGCAGGCTCTGGCTGGGCCACTCAAGGACATTCAGAGACTTGTCCCGAAGCCACTCCTGCGTTGTCTTGGCTGTGTGCTTTGGGTTGTTGTCCTGTTGGGAGGTGAACCTTTGCCCCAGTCTGAAGTCCTGAGCGCTCTGGAGCAGGTCTTCATCAAGGGTCTCTCTATATACTTTGCGCAGTTCATCTTTCCCTTGATTCTGACTCGTCTCTCAGTCCCTGCTGCTGAAAAACATCCCCACAGCATGATGCTGCCACCACCATGCTTCACCATAGGGATGGTGCCAGGTTTCCTCCAGACGTGACTCTTGGCATTCAGGCCAAAGAGTTCAATCTCAGTTGCATCAGACCAGAGAAACTTGTAATAGCACCAATATAAACTCCAAGCGGGCTGTCGTGCCTTTTACTGAGGAGTGACTTCCGTCTGGCCACTCTACCATGAATGCCTGATTGGTGGAGTGCTGCAGAGATGGTTGTCCTTCTGGAAGGTTCTCCCATCTCCACAGAGGAATTCTGTCACCTCTCTGACCAAGGCCATTCTCCCCCGATTGTTCAGTTTGGCCAGGCTGCCAGCTCTAAGTAGAGTCTTGGTGGTTCTAAAATTCTTCCATTTATGAATGATGGAGGCCACTGTGTTCCTGGGGACCTTCAATGCTGCAGACATTTTTTGGTACCCTTCCCCCAGATCTGTGCCTCGACACAATCCTGTCTCGGAACTCTACGGACAATTCCTTCGACCTCACGACTTGGTTTTTACTCTGACATGCACTGTCAACTGTGGGACCTGATATAGACAGGTGTGTGCCTTTCCAAATCATGTTCAATCAATTGAATTTACCACAGGTGGACTCCAATCAAGTTGTAGAAACATCTCAAGGATGATCAATGGAACTAGGATGCACCTGAGCTCAATTTCGAGTTTCATAGCAAAGGGGCTGAATACTTATGTAAATAAGTTATTTCTGTTTATCTTTAATATATTTGCAAACATTTCTAAAAACCTGTTTTTGCTTTGTCATTATGTGGTATAGTGTGTAGATTGATGAGGAAAACTATTTATTTAATCAATTTTAGAATAAGGCTGTAACGTAACAAAATGTTGAAAAAGGGGAAGGGGTCTGAATACACTGTATGCCTCCTACCTACACAAATGACAAAATCATACAAAAGAAATGTGGAAGACTAGCCGCCACCTCTAATTACCTGGCTCCATTTGCCCCGTTGTTTAAGACACTCAATATTTATGACATCACTGTACGCCAATTATGCATTTTCATCTACAAATACTCATATCTCCCAGACAGTTTAACTAAACCCTTCAATGGATTCTTCCAGGTTAATTCTGAAATCCATCTATATAACACAAGACACTGTGATAACCTTCACCCCTCCCCACTGCCGCACCTCACATAGTCAATTCTCTATCAGATACAGATGTACCATACTCTGGAAATCTTATCTTCACATTGCCAAAACCACATCATCCCTCAATAACTTCAAGCGAAGACTGAGGGTCAGCCTGATAAACCAAACTGCTCAGTAATCTCCTCCATATAGCCCAACTCTCTCACACACCCACACACACGTGCACGCGCACACGCACACCCCACACACACACACACACACACACACACACACACACACACACACACACACACACACACACATAAACAAAACACACACTACCGTTCAACAGTTTGGGGTCACTTAGAAATGTCCTTGTTTTTAAAGAAAAGCAAAAAAAAATTGTCCATTAAAATAACATCAAATTGATTAGAAATACAGTGTAGACATTGTTAATGTTGTAAATGACTATTGTAGCTGGAAACGGCAGATTTGTTATGGAATCACGGGCTACTATAGACTACACTCCCCCCTCCACGGGGCTACTATAGACTACACTCCCCCCTCCACGGGGCTACTATAGACTACACCCCCCCCCCTCCACGGGGCTACTATAGACTACACCCCCCCATACACGGGGCTACTATAGACTACACCCCCCCCCCTCCACGGGGCTACTATAGACTACACTCCCCCCTCCACGGGGCTACTATAGACTACACCCCCCCCCCTCCACGGGGCTACTATAGACTACACTCCCCCCTCCACGGGGCTACTATAGACTACACCCCCCCCCCCTCCACGGGGCTACTATAGACTACACCCCCCCATACACGGGGCTACTATAGACTACACCCCCCCCCCTCCACGGGGCTACTATAGACTACACCTCCCCCCCCTCCACGGGGCTACTATAGACTACACTCCCCCTCCACGGGGCTACTATAGACTACCCTCCCCCCCTCCACGGGGCTACTATAGACTACACCTCCCCTCCACGGGGCTACTATAGACTACACTCCCCCCTCCACGGGGCTACTATAGACTACACCCCCCCCCCCTCCACAGGGTACTATAGACTACACTCCCCCCTCCACGGGGCTACTATAGACTACACTCCCCCCTCCACGGGGTACTATAGACTACACTCCCCCCTCCACGGGGCTACTATAGACTACACTCCCCCCTCCACGGGGCTACTATAGACTACACTCCCCCCTCCACGGGGCTACTATAGACTACCCCCCCCCCCCCCTCCACAGGGCTACTATAGACTACACACCCCCCCCCTCCACGGGGCTACTATAGACTACACTCCCCCCTCCACGTGGCTACTACAGACTACACCTCCCCCTCCACGGGGCTACTATAGACTACACCTCCCCCCTCCACGGGGCTACTATAGACTACACTCCCCCCTCCACGGGGCTACTATAGACATGTCCAAAGTGTAATTTATATTGTTTGTCCATTCTGTAAGGCAGCTCTGTTGCATTATAACCCTGTATGTCTCTGCTCTGCATTGATTGACTGGTCTGGGAGTCGGACTTAGGCCTAAATGAGATGTTAACTGATGTGGTCACACAGCATTTCTCTGGACAATCTATGTAATTGCATTGTTCATCCCTTTTTAAAACTGTACCCCATGGTGAAGGAAGACCTGTGATAGATAGCAGGACAGCAACACACACTGGGCCTACATGATTATTTAGGTACAACTCATTAGAGATTTGATCAGAAGAACAACAAAATATTAGGCTAGAGAAACTTGGAGAAATTAAATTGCATTGGTAGGTCGATTCCAATAATGGATTATTGGAAGGTGATGTCAGAAAAGCAAGAAATCACAACGTTATCTAACTTAGCTAGAATCAGTAGAATATGGCTCCGACAGTAGTCTACTTCATACAGTTATGTTTGTTTACTTCGCTAGCTTAATTAATATTGCAACATTTTTGCAAGACTGACTGTTTCCATGGATGGATTCAGTGAAACAGAAAGGGTGGATTGGACAATTTATAAGGACTGCAGATGCTTGTCAGGTGTGTCGGCATGAACAATGGTATGCTCCCGAGTGGCGCAGCGGTCGGAGGCGTCACTACAGACACCCTGGTTCGAATCCAGGCTGTATCACAACCGGCCATGATTGGGAGTCCCGCAGGGCAGCGCACAACTGGCCCAGCGTCGTCCGGTCATTGTAAATAAGAATTTGTTCATAATAACTGACTTGCCTAGTTGAATAAAGGTTAAATAAAGGTTGAAGTAACATAGCTAGTACATCAGTGTGGTAGGAATGAGGTAAATACTACAGCTAGCTAACGCAGAACTACTCCAGCTTTACCATGGTAACGTTAGCTAGGAGTAGCCTGTATCTGGGTTACAACTGGAAACCTTTCCTCAATGTAAAGACGGGTACAATATACCTTATTATTCCTCTTTCCTCTCTGTCTAATGGCAAATACAGATGTGCAAGGCCAAAAACATCACCTAACGTTAGCTAGCTAAATGTCGCTTGTTAAAACCACTAGTTACAGTAACTATGTGTATTTACTGGTGGTTCCATAGCAACGCAGTCGTATTTAAAAAGTCCGTTTAGTTATTGGAAATGTTAGCTTTCTCCAAACCTTTCCCACATATTTTAATGGACGACAGATTAAATGTAACGTTACAGAAGATAGATACGAGATGTGGGGAAACAACAAAAACACACAGCGATCACATAAACCAGCATTTGATTTTATAAATCTAAGTTAGGTACGTTACCATTAAATAGTTTGTGGTTTTGTTTTTATGAGTTAGCATAATGCTAACGTAGGGAATGTATTCGGTAACAGTCGTTAACTTACCAGTAAACGTGTGTTTTATATTGTAATATTCCAGGTAAAGGGTAGAGGATCCAATCTGTAAAGTATCAATATAACACCGTCTTTTCATCCATTTAGAACAAATGATGCCATAATCCCAAAGTGGCTACAGATCCTGCTTCTTCTGCTGGTGGCCATCTTCAATTCTCGTCAACATCCAAACACAACATCCTCGTCCCAGCCAGGTCCCAACGTTAACACTACTCATTCCTCCTGCCTGGTAAATCACCGCTATCCTGCTCAATTCAAACACAATACTTCCATCTGCTGGCTTTTCCCAGCCAACATCCCAGCCTTAAACCAAGCCGACATCAATGGCAACAGCTAGTCTTCCTGGGGTTCCTACACATAACAACAAAATATATTACAGACAAAAAAATACTACAATTTACATGCATACATTTAAAAACATGAACGTATATATTACAGACTTACACGTATAGACACACTGCTACATATACACATGGCTTAACTAAGTTAACTATGTCAGATAGGGGAGAGCTGTTGTGATATTAGGTGTTTTTTAAAGTTAATTTTGCTGTTTACTTGAGTAATTTGAGATGGAAGGGAGTTCCTTGTGATCATGGCTCTATGTAATACTGTGCTTGCCTTGAATTCATTCTGGATTTGGAGACTATGAAGAGACCTCTCTGATGGCATATCTGTCAGAGCTACAGTATATGTAAGTTGATTAGACAGACAATTTGGAATTTTAACAATATTTCTCACAAAAACAACAATTGATGCAGCCAATCTCAACCTATACTTTGAGCAGAGAGTGACTGATATACATACTGTTGACGTTAGCCCTGTGTGTACATTGAAGGGAAAGACCTACTTCTCTGTTCTGGACCAGCTGCAGCTTTTCTAGGTCCTTCTTTGCAGCACTTCACCAATATCACCTGGAAATAGTCAAGAATAGATCAAACTCGAGACTGCAGGACTTGTTTGGTCGACTGTGGTGTAAAAAAAAAAATGCTGAACATCTCTTTATCACGGACTGAGCTCTACCCATCTTTACAACAATTGAATCAATATGCCTTGACCATGGCAATTTGCAGTCTAAGGTGACGCCAATAAGTTTAGTCTCCTCAACTTGTTCTACAGCCACATCATTCATTACTAGATTCAGATGAGGTCTAGAATTTATTAATAGGGACTGTGTGTTATTTATAATGAGTAAATGTAAATGTAAATAATGAGGGATACTTGGAGAAAATCGAACGTCTGAAATAAAAGTGGATGGCCCTCCCTTCAGTAAAATATATTTTATCCCTCACTGAAAGCTTGAAAATAATATATATATATTTACATCATAAAGTGGATAGCAAAGAACATGGCTACCGTTTACCCTGACTCCTATGACAGACCAGAGCCTTAGATATGTTCTTCGTTTTGTAAGCATTACATTGCAAAGTATCCATAAGGGGGTGGATTCGAAGACCACTGCGGACAAAGTTAGGGGTGAAAACAATCTGCATTATAGTAAAAGCACTGCATGAATCTATTTGCGGTCCGGAAAAAAAATTGCCTTTTATGAAGGCATTTCATGCAATTCTACGTCATTTTACATGACTGGAGACAAGCAGAATCTTTTTTTAATACCACAACAGAGCATGACAACGAATGAGCACATGCTGCTGCACCAAAGACGTGTTCATTTCTCTACAGGCTATTGTTAAAAAAGAGGATAGTCCAAGTTTGGAACGGTGCTAAAGTTATTTATCAACTGTAAATAAAAATGTGCAACATAATCAGTTACAACTGAAGTATCTTGTCATCCAGGAATTAGAGAAAAAGCTTTATTTATTTAAAAAAAAAAATTTAACACAGCAGCTGCATATCATCAGGTAGGCCTATATGCACCTGTATCTTTTATTCATTTGGGGAAACTATCATTTTCTAATTTATTCTATTTTATTCCATGATATTGTTGTTACAAAATAGACTTGTGTTGACTGTGATTAGGGCATGGTAATATAAGAACATCTGCTAGGCTAAAAGAACAAACTAGGCATGCATAGCTCACCACATGATCCTCAAACCAAAGACTGGCCAAACTCCTGTTTCTAAAAGTGAATTCGAAGATACTGTCTGTAACGTTCGTCGTTAAAGGTAGACCAAGGCACAGCGTAAGTTGGGTTCATCATACTTTATTTTCAATGTGAACCAGCATAAACAATACAACGACTGAAAAGCTAGGCGTGCAAACACATGCAACACAAAGACAAGATCCCACAACTGACTGTGGGGGAAAAAGGGCTGCCTAAGTATGATTCCCAATCAGAGACAACGAATGACAGCTGCCTCTGATTGGAAACCATACTCGGCCAATCAAAGAAAAAGACAACATAGACATACAACACATAGAATGCCCACCCCATGTCACACCCTGACCTAACCAAACAGAGAAAAACGGCTCTCTCAGGTCAGGGTGACACTGTAGAATAACTCTATAGCCTAATACGACATTTTTGGTTTCATTATTATTTAATTTCAAGTAATACTTTTTTTTTTTAAATGGTGTTTTATACAGCCTAAATGCAAAATGTATAGGCATGTTGTTGAAGTGCTGTTGTTGATGGGTTGTTGAAATGCTGAGTCATTCTGCCAGCCAGTAGCGTGACACAAATGCTTCACAATTGATTTCTTAAATGGCGGGCTATAGCCTTGAAATAATAATTATATAACCTAAATCATTCATTTTTTTTAAATGTCCTTTTCGGTTAACTGGCTTGCTCCTGACTGATTTAGAGTTAGTATGTTTAATAGTCTGTTGAAATGTTGAACGTCAATTGATAGCGACGCAATTACACATTACTTCCCTAACAAAGTAAATGTTTTATCTCCTCGGCTAAAGGTTGACAGCGCATTCTCAATGTCATAGAAACAAACCAAAGATATCCCATGAATCAGAGACACATCTGTCCCGGGGTATTTTACAGCTTGTTTCTAGCTCAAAGCATTGCAGACTAAAGCCTTGTTATAGAACGCTTCACATAAACCAGGTCCATGTAATCTTTTTTTTTTTTCTTCTTCAAAATCTTAAGCTAACGAGAGGTAGGCCTATGGTTTTAGCCATTTGTCTTTAACAAAAGCCATAATACCCTCACCTACCACCTCAATTTAAGCCCTGGTTTTAACTTAAACACACCAAGCCCTTCACTGACACTGAGATATTTAAGAAGTAGATGGTGAATGAAGAAGGAATTAGCTGACAAAATCTATGGATAGGAGACCAAACAGGTAGGTCTACCTCCTTATTTCTTGAATAGCACAAAGCCCTCTTGTTGTTAGTATTCTAAAGTCAACACCTCGTTAGTCAGTGTGTATTACACCAGTGCAGGTTTGTCATCTCGTTTGTCGTCAGTGTTTCAACTGTGCTGGGTCCAGGTGATATTTAAGAGCGGCTGGTGCAGTGCTCCAGTTGTCTTGAGAGATGTGGAAAGTCAACGCCTTTAGTTGGCTCTCCATATTTGAATTATAGAAAAACAATCCTTTTTGGTTTGCTGGTTCGCTTCCTGTTTGCTGGTTCGCTTCCTGTTTGCTGGTTCGCTTCCTGTTTGCTGATTTGCTTTCTTTAAGTTTGGTGTGTTTTTGTTTATCTTTTGTTTGCCTCTTGGGCACATTTAGTGGGGCTCATGGTGGGTGTCTTTTAGGTCCCAGTTGTTGTTGCTAGTCAACTTTCAGTGGACAACCCCAGGAGTGTCTTTCAGAACCCCTCCTAAACCCCCAGGAGCGTCTTTCAGAACCCCTCCTAAACCCCCAGGAGCGTCTTTCAGAACCCCTCCTAAACCCCCAGGAGCGTCTTTCAGAACCCCTCCTAAACCCCCAGGAGTGTCTTTCAGAACCCCTCCTAAACCCCAGGAGTGTCTTTCAGAACCCTTCCTAAACCCCCAGGAGCGTCTTTCAGAACCCCTCCTAAACCCCCAGGAGTGTCTTGCAGAACCCCTCCTAAAACCCCAGGAGTGTCTTTCAGAACCCCTCCTAAACCCCCAGGAGTGTCTTTCAGAACCCCTCCTAAACCCCCAGGAGCGTCTTTCAGAACCCCTCCTAAACCCCCAGGAGCGTCTTTCAGAACCCCTCCTAAACCCCTAGGAGCGTCTTTCAGAACCCCTCCTAAACCCCCAGGAGCGTCTTTCAGAACCCCTCCTAAACCCCCAGGAGTGTCTTTCAGAACCCCTCCTAAACCCCCAGGAGCGTCTTTCAGAACCCCTCCTAAACCCCCAGGAGCGTCTTTCAGAACCCCTCCTAAACCCCCAGGAGTGTCTTTCAGAACCCCTCCTAAACCCCCAGGAGCGTCTTTCAGAACCCCTCCTAAACCCCCAGGAGTGTCTTTCAGAACCCCTCCTAAAACCCCAGGAGTGTCTTGCAGAACCCCTCCTAAACCCCCAGGAGTGTCTTTCAGAACCCCTCCTAAAACCCCATGAGTGTTACTTCCCCCCCCCCCCATCTGTTTGAGTGACATTTTTGGTTTTCTTGCTGGGGAACGTAACAATTTGGATAGCCTATCCATTGCAGTGTGTAATACAGTGTAGTCTAGTTTTATATACACCATCCCAGCAGCACAAAAACTCAGGAAGTACATTTTCCGAGAAATATAACTTTGCCCTGTGCTTCACCGAGCATGCTGTTTGTATTGCCTAGGCTTATAGCCTATAATATAGGTTATGGTTAATTTGATTGAGACCACACTAGGCGCACTTGATATTGTGCGCCTAGCAGATAATCAGGGATGAGGGGGACACTGAGATATAATAACCAACTAATTCTCAAACCCTGAGCAATATGACATTTTAAATGGATTACAAATCACATGCCCCTTCCCTGGACAAAAAAAAAAAAAAAACTCTCCCCCCTGACTGAAATTGAATAAAAGCATGACCCTCCCCCATTTTCCTCCAGGTAACACATGTATTACTAGCCATCAAAACTGACTGCAACTCTTTGTTTTAAGGTTGTAGTGATATCACTAGCTGATGTGTATAATGTTGAGTCATCTGCATACATAGACACACAGGCTTTAAGGCTAGTGGTAGATCATTGGTAAAAAATAAAAATAAAAAAAAAGAGAACGGTAAAGGGCCAACAGAGCTGCCTTGCGGAATACCCCACTTTTTTACATAAAAAAAAAAAAAAAAAATACATTTAGAGAAGCTTCCATTAAATGGAACCCTCTGTTCTATTGGATAGATGGCTCTCAACGCCATGATATGGCAGAGGATGTAAAATCAGAACACATGTTTTTCCAATAACTGTCACACCCTGATCTGTTTCACCTGTCTTGTGCTTGTCTCCATCCCCCACCAGGTGTCTCCCATTATCCCCTGTGGACTTATACCTGCGTTTTCTGTTTGTCTGTTGCCAGTTGGTCTTGTCTTGTCAGGTCGTCCCAGCGTGTTTCCTGTTTTTCCCTGCTTTCTAGTTTTTGTTTCTAGCCTTTCCAGTTCTGACCATTCTGCCTGCCCCGACTCTGTCTGCCGTCCTGTACCTGTCGGACTCGGACCTGGTTACGAATCTCTGCCTGTCCTTTTCCTGCCCCCCCCCCCCCCGTGTTATTATAAATGATCTGAGAACTGAACTATCTGTCATCTGGGTCATATCCTGAGGCGTGATAATAACAGATTATGGTAAATAATATCAACGGCTGCACTGAAATCAAAACAAAACAGCTCCCACAATCTTCTTATTATCAATTTCTTTCAGCCAATCATCAGTCATTTTTTTTTGTCAGTACAGTTCATTGTCATTGCATCCCTTCTCTATAAACATGCTGAAAGTCTGTTGTTATTTTGTTTACAGAGAAATAGCATTGTATCTGGTCAAACACAATTTTTTTTTCTCCAAAACTTGGCTAAGAGTCGGTAGCATGCTGATTGGTCGGCTGTTAGAACCAGTAAAAGGTGCTTTACTATTCTTGGGTAACGGAATGACTTTTACTGCCCTCCAGGTCTGAGGACAAACACTTTTCTCCAGACTCTGACTAAAGATATGACAAACAGGAGAGGGAATATAATCCGCTACCATCCTCAGTAGCTTTCCATCTAGGTCGTCAATACCAGTTGGTGTTTCATTATCGATGGACTTCAGTTAATTGTCCACCTCTTTCACACTAAATGTATTTGTTATTTTCAACATCCTAATGTGTGTGTGTGTGTGTGTGTTCCATAATGTCATCCACATGAGCGTTATCAGATGATATTAGCAGAACTGGTTAATAGTTATGGGTCTATGTGCATACTGAAGAGAACTTCCATGGAAAGGCATCTGACACCAATATAGTGAATACACAGATGTAGGCCAAGTCCCAGACACTATGTCTCTTTAAATCTGACCCAAAAAGAAGGGGCACAACCGTCTTGACAAACACAAATAGGGAAGTGTTACCTTTTTTTAGCAGCATCATTAGCTATATCAAATGAAAGATGACAACAACAAAAAACTGTAGGAAATATGTTAGATCAGATTACACCAGTATGTCAGTGAATGCACCATTTTGTAAGTCGCTCTGGATAAGAGCGTCTGCTAAATGACTTAAATGTAAATGTAATGTAATGTCATCACCACATACATAATTTGGGTAACATCAAGATGTGACAACAGAAATAGACTTTCATTAGCTATGTCACTGGGCTGTTACCCTTACAAGCCTGACAACAGGGCTAAAGCCAGACAATAAGGCCTGGCTGAAGCACATGACCTGACAACAGGGCTAAAGCCTGACAACAGGGCCTGGCTAAAGCACATGACCTGACAACAGGGCTAAAGCCAGACAATAAGGCCTGGCTGAAGCACATAACCTGACAACAGGGCTAAAGCCTGACAACAGGGCCAATGCATGGCAATAGGGCCTGGCTAAAGCACATGACCTGACAACAGGGCTAAAACACATAACCTGACAACAGGGCTAAAGCCTGACAATGGGGCCAAAGCATGACAACAGAGCCTGGCTAAAGCACATAACCTGACAACAGAGCTAAAGCCTGACAATAGGGCCAAAGCATGGCAATAGGGCCTGGCTAAAGCACATGACCTGACAACAGAGCTAAAGTACATAACCTGACAACAGGGCCTGGCTAAAGCACATGACCTGACATTAGGGCTAAAGCCTGACAATGGGGCCAAAGCATGACAACAGAGCCTGGCTAAAGCACATAACCTGACAACAGAGCTAAAGCCTGACAATAGGGCCAAAGCATGGCAATAGGGCCTGGCTAAAGCACATGACCTGACAACAGAGCTAAAGTACATAACCTGACAACAGGGCCTGGCTAAAGCACATGACCTGACATTAGGGCCTGGCTAAAGCACATAACCTGACATTAGGGCTAAAGCACATAACCTGACATTAGGGCTAAATCACATAACCTGACATTAGGGCTAAAGCACATAACCTGACATTAGGGCCTGGCTAAAGCACATAACCTGACATTAGGGCCTGGCTAAAGCACATAACCTGACATTAGGGCTAAAGAACATAACCTGACATTAGGGCTAAATCACATAACCTGACATTAGGGCTAAAGCACATAACCTGGCATTAGGGCTAAAGCACATAACCTGACATTAGGGCTAAAGAACATAACCTGACATTAGGGCTAAAGCACATAACCTGACATTAGGGCTAAAGCACATAACCTGACATTAGGGCTAAAGCACATAACCTGACATTAGGGCTAAAGCACATAACCTGACAACTCTGATTTATTTGTATTAATTGATCTGTTATTTCATTAGAGAAGTCATAATGAGATTTACATTTCTTTCTCAAGTGAGCTGTGAGCCCTAATGCCGAATATGCTCTGGATAGTCAGTGGACCAATTCAATTTCCTGTGCTGCATGCCAAACTAACTCCACAGAAGGGTGGCTAGTTAGATGTAATTAGTCTGTGTGTGTGTGTGTGTGTGTGTGTGTGTGTGTGTGTGTGTGTGTGTATACCTCACACTCCCTGCATGGCTAACGTTAACACTGTAAGCATATTTACTCATTCTTTTTAATGAGCAGGAATTAAGCCTATTGCTTAACATTCTGGAACTGAAGCTCACGCACAGTGCTGTGCTAGGATTTCCGTCTTCAACTTTGTTTACCAAAACTAAGACCAAAAGCCTCATCAAAGGGTCTTGTGGTTCATCGTTAAGTTAATTTGGTTCAGTAACTTACATTTACATTTTAGTCATTTAGCAGACACTCTTATCCAGAGCGATTTACAGTATTGAATGCATACATTTCATACAATTTCATACATTTTTTTGCTGGCCCCCCGTGGGAATCGAACCCACAACCCTGGCGTTGCAAACACCATGCTCTACCAACTGAGCTACAAGGTCCAACACTCTCACTTAGGTTTTGTACATCTGGGCAATTAAAATGTCTCTAACTGTGTGTATACAGTGCCTTCGGGAAGTGTTCAGACCCCTTAACTTTCTCCACATTTTGTTACGTTACAGACTTATTCTAAAATTGATAAATCGTTTATTTCCCTCATTAATCTACACACAATACCCCATAATGACAAAGGAGAAACAGATTCATAGAAATATAACATTTACATAAGTATTCAGACCCTTTACTCAGTACTTTGTTGAAGGACCTTTGGTAGTGATTACAGCCTTGAGTCTTCTTGGGTATGACACTACAAGCTTGGCACACCTATATTTGGGGAGTTTCTCCCATTATTCTCTGCAGATCCTCTCAAGCTCTGTCAGGTTGGATGGGGAGCGTCGCTACACAGCTATTTTCAGGTCTCTCCAGAGATGTTCGATCAGGTTCAAGTTCGGTCTCTGGCTGGGCCACTCAAAGACATTCAGAGACTTGTCCCGAAGCCACTCCTGTCTTGTTTTGGCTGTGTGCTTAGGGTCATTGTTCTGTTGGAAGGTGAACCTTCGCCCCAGTCTGAGGTCCTGAGCACTCTGGAGCAGGTTTTCATCAAGGATCTCTCTGTACTTTGCTCCATTCATCTTTGCTTCGATCCCTGCCGCTGAAAAACCTCCCCACAGCATGATGCTGCCACCATCATGCTTCTCTGTAGGGATGGTGCCAGGTTTCCTCTAGACGTGACGCTTGGCATTCAGGCCAAAGAGTTCAATCTTGGTTTCATCAGACCAGAAATCTTGTTTCTCATGGTCTGAGATCCCAAGGGAGCTGTAATGTGCCTTTTACTGAGGAGTGGCTTCCCTCTGCCCATACCATAAAGGCCTGATTGGTGGAGTGCTGCAGAGATGGTTGTCCTTCTGGAAGGTTATCCCATCTCCACAGAGGAACTCTAGAGCTCTATCAGAGTGACCATCAGGTTCTTGGTCACCTCCCTGACCAAGGCCCTTCTCCCCCGATTGCTCAGTTTGTCCGGGCGGCCAGCTCTAGGAAGAGTCTTGGTGGTTCCAAACTTCTTCCATTTAAGAATGATGGAGGCCACTGTGTTCTTGGGGACCTTCAATGCTGCAGACATTTTTTGGTACCCTTCCCCAGATCTGTGCCTCGAGGACAATATCTTCAACCTCATTACTTGGTTTTTGCTCTGACATGCACTGTCAACTGTGGGACCTTATATAGACAGGTGTGCGCCTTTCCAAATCATGTCCAATCAATTGAATTTACCACAGGTGGACTCCAATCAAGTTGTAGAAACATCTCAAGGATGATCAATGGAGACAGGATGCACCTGAGCTCAATTTTGAGTCTCATAGCAAAGGTTCTGAATACTTATATAAATAAGGTATCTGTTTTTTTTATTTTTAATACATTTGCAAAAATTTCTAAAAACCTGTTTTCACTTTGTCATTATGGGGGTATTGTGTGTAGATTGCTGAAGAAAAACATTTAATCCATTCTAGAATAAGACCGTAACGTAACAAAATGTGGAACAAGTTAAGGGGGTCTGAATACTTTCCGAATGCACTGCACTTACCATGACATTCTGTATGGGTTTTCCACATTGCAAAAACAACACATATATTTTCATACAATATCTAATGGAATATTTAGATTTTACTAGCCGTTTGTGTTTTACAACCTCAATATTAAATCAGGTCCAACAGTAATATGTGTAATGTCTTGACTTGTGTTTTAATACGTCTGATTTACTGTATTTAATGTTTATATGTTCCCTGGAACTGCAGATAGTAATGAGCTGTCAGCTAGATCTGGTCAAACACATGACTTCTGAGACTTATGTTTTGTTGTACATTGTCCCCTGTTTCAAATTAACTTAATAAATCAATAAAATAATGACCCCTACTACTAAGTATTCATACAACTGTGTAATTTACATGGCTAGCACAGAGTGACTACAGTATAGCTGCATATTGGCACACCATTTATTCTACTATAATACTATGAGAACCTATTGCCAATGAAACAAATCATTTTGCAGTTATTTAAAAAATAAATAAAAAATCCTTACAATGTATTTGACACTTGTAATAATTTTATTGAACCAGTGCATAACTATGTAATTAACAGCAGATATTCAAAATGTTAAATACAGTAACAGGGTTCTGGGTCAATTCAGGAAGTACACTGAAATTACAATTACCATCAATACTTTTCAATGGTTTACTTTCTGAATTGAAATGGAATTGACCCCAACCCTGTAGAATAATGTACTGAATGGATTTAATCAGATGTACTATATAGTTGATGTCCTAATATTTAATAAAACAGATAATCTAATGTTCTCCTGGGTTGACCATATTAATGCAACAGATTATCAGTAGAAAATATACAATAGTTCTGCTACCAGTCTCTGTCCCAACTGGTACCCTATTCCCTATGTAGTGCACTGCCCATAGGACTCTGGTCAAATGTAATGCACCAAGTAGGGAATAGGGTGCCATTTAGGGTTCCACACGGTACACATAATACTGGCTATATAAGGGCGTGGCCAAACTGATCCGTGGAGAACGGAAACCAAATCAGAACGGATTCATTTTGGTCCGGTGCAGAGTGTGTCTAATTGGCCAACGTCTCCATCGACCAATCAAAAAAACTCATCTGAAACTTTCTGTCCATGAAAATGGATGGGACGTTGATGGTGGACGTTGGCGGGAACGACTCCCATTGAGAAAGCATTGGATATCATGGATACGTAATATAACAGTATTTCTATAAAGGCTGTAGCTGGATATACTGTATAGTGGGCCCTCTAGGATAACTCACAGGCATCCTAGTTAAACCAATATTCTCATATACCAGACTTACTCTAGGTCAAATATGTCAAATGCATGTTTAGTTTGCCTGGTATCTCTCCTTCATCAGATGCAGCAGCTATCATATTAAAATATCATTCAGTCTGTTTACGATCAGGGAACTATCATCAACATCATTCAGTCTGTTTACGATCAGGGAACTATCATCAATATCATTCAGTATGTTTACGATCAGGGAACTATCATCAATATCATTCAGTCTGTTTACGATCTCTGTTTACGATCAGGGAACTATCATCAATATCATTCAGTATGTTTACGATCAGGGAACTATCATCAACATCATTCAGTATGTTTACGATCTCTGTTTACGATCAGGGAACTATCATAAATATCATTCAGTATGTTTACGATCAGGGAACTATCATCAACATCATTCAGTATGTTTACGATCTCTGTTTACGATCAGGGAACTATCATCAATATCATTCAGTATGTTTACGATCAGGGAACTATCATCAACATCATTCAGTATGTTTACGATCAGGGAACTATCATCAATATCATTCAGTCTGTTTATGATCAGGGAACTATCATAAATATCATTCAGTATGTTTACGATCAGGGAACTATCATCAATATCATTCAGTCTGTTTACGATCTCTGTTTACGATCAGGGAACTATCATCAATATCATTCAGTCTGTTTACGATCAGGGAACTATCATCAATATCATTCAGTATGTTTACGATCAGGGAACTATCATAAATATCATTCAGTATGTTTACGATCAGGGAACTATCATCAATATCATTCAGTATGTTTACGATCAGGGAACTATCATAAATATCATTCAGTATGTTTACGATCAGGGAACTATCATCAACATCATTCAGTATGTTTACGATCAGGGAACTATCATCAATATCATTCAGTCTGTTTACGATCAGGGAACTATCATCAATATCATTGTCTGTTTACGATCAGGGAACTATCATCAATATCATTCAGTCTGTTTACGATCAGGGAACTATCATCAATATCATTCAGTCTGTTTACGATCAGGGAACTATCATCAATATCATTCAGTATGTTTACGATCAGGGAACTATCATCAACATCATTCAGTATGTTTACGATCAGGGAACTATCATCAACATCATTCAGTATGTTTACGATCAGGGAACTATCATCAATATCATTCAGTCTGTTTACGATCAGGGAACTATCATCAATATCATTGTCTGTTTACGATCAGGGAACTATCATAAATATCATTCAGTCTGTTTACGATCAGGGAACTATCATCAATATCATTCAGTATGTTTACGATCAGGGAACTATCATCAATATCATTCAGTATGTTTACGATCAGGGAACTATCATCAACATCATTCAGTATGTTTACGATCAGGGAACTATCATCAACATCATTCAGTATGTTTACGATCAGGGAACTATCATCAACATCATTCAGTATGTTTACGATCTCTGTTTACGATCAGGGAACTATCATAAATATCATTCAGTCTGTTTACGATCAGGGAACTATCATCAATATCATTCAGTATGTTTACGATCAGGGAACTATCATCAATATCATTCAGTATGTTTACGATCAGGGAACTATCATAAATATCATTCAGTATGTTTACGATCAGGGAACTATCATCAATATCATTCAGTATGTTTACGATCAGGGAACTATCATAAATATCATTCAGTATGTTTACGATCAGGGAACTATCATCAATATCATTCAGTCTGTTTACGATCAGGGAACTATCATCAATATCATTGTCTGTTTACGATCAGGGAACTATCATCAATATCATTCAGTCTGTTTACGATCAGGGAACTATCATCAATATCATTCAGTCTGTTTACGATCAGGGAACTATCATCAATATCATTCAGTATGTTTACGATCAGGGAACTATCATCAACATCATTCAGTATGTTTACGATCAGGGAACTATCATCAATATCATTCAGTCTGTTTACGATCAGGGAACTATCATCAATATCATTCAGTATGTTTACGATCAGGGAACTATCATCAACATCATTCAGTCTGTTTACGATCAGGGAACTATCATCAACATCATTCAGTATGTTTACGATCAGGGAACTATCATCAACATCATTCAGTATGTTTACGATCAGGGAACTATCATCAACATCATTCAGTATGTTTACGATCTCTGTTTACGATCAGGGAACTATCATAAATATCATTCAGTATGTTTACGATCTCTGTTTACGATCAGGGAACTATCATAAATATCATTCATTCTGTTTACAATCAGGGAACTATCATAAATATCATTCAGTAAAACACCAGAGGAAGAAGAGGAATCATTATTGAGATTAAAACAGAGCGGCTAAACTGTTAAACTGCTAAATGTTTTTAAGTCAAAAAAGGTTAAATCCTGTAAGTTCAAAGGTATCATAATAATGCACTGAAAAAGATGTAAACGAAGAATTGCGGCACGTCATGAATGAATGGATAATGTATTGTGTTTAAGTTAGTTTCCTGGTTGTGTAGAAGTCTGGAAGACAGGTCTAGAAGAACGTTCAGCAGTGACAGACCTGGCCTATGAACTTGCTGTATTCCTGTTTGATGCAGCTGTACACTGTGTTGTAGAAGTGCCTGTCTGTCGCCATGAGATCGGTGACTATTTCGGTGTGGTCCATTTTAGGCATGAGGTACAGGGACACCTTGATTGAAAGCAAGGTGAGCTGCTCAGAGAACCTCTGGGAAGATGCCACCGGAACTATGATGTCACTCGTTCCGTGCAGCAAGCAGAAAGGTGGCACTCTGTAGAATGGAAAGAAATCAAGAAAGTTGAGATATACACTGAGTATACAAAACATTAAGAACACCTGCTCTTTCCATGACATAGACTGACCAGGTGAATATAGGTGAAAGATATGATCCCTTATTGATGTCACTTGTTAAATCCACTTCAAATCAGTGTAGATGAAGGGGAGGAAACAGGTTAAAGAAGGATTTTTTAAGCCTTGAGACAATTGAGACATGGATTGTGTATGTGTGCCATTCAGAGGGTGAATGGATAAGGGTATGGATAAGGGTATGGTCGTAGGTGCCAGGCGCAGCAGTTTGTGTCAGCAGCTACAACGCTGTTTGGTTTTTCACGCTCAACAGTATCCCGTGTGTATCAAGAATGGTCCACCACCCACCCAATGTTTTTCAAAATACCTTTATTTACATAAGTATTCAGACTCTTTGCTATGAGACTCAAAATTGAGCTCAGGTGCATCCTGTTTCCATTGATCATCCTTGAGATGTTTCTACAACTTGATTGGAGTCCACCTGTGGTAAATTCAATTGATTGGACATGATTTGGAAAGGCACACACCTGTCTATACAAGGTCCAGTTAACAGTGCATGTCAGAGCAAAAAGCAAGCTATGAGGTTGAAGGAATTGTCCGTAGAGCTCCGAGACAGGATTGTGTCGAGGCACAGATCTGGTGAAGGGTACCAAAACATTTCTGCAGCATTGAAGGTCCCCAAGAACACAGGGGCCTCCATCATCCTTAAATGGAAGAAGTTTGGAACCTCCAAAACTCTTCTTAGAGCTGGCCGCCCGGCCAAACTGAGAAATTGAGGAAGAAGGGCCTTGGTCAGGGAGGTGACCAAGAACCCGATGGTCACTCTGACAGATCTCCTCTGTGGAGATGGGAGAATCTTCCAGAAGGACAACCATCTCTGCAACACTCCACCAATCAGGCCTTTATGGTAGAGTGGCCAGAGGGAAGCTACTCCTCAGTAAAAGGCACATGACATCCCACTTGGAGTTTGCCAAAAGGCACCTAAAGATTCTCAGGCCATGAGAAACAAGATTCTCTGGTCTCATGAAACCAAGATTGAACTCTTTGGTCTGAATGCCAAGTGTCACATCTGGAGAAAACCTGGCACCATCCCTACGGTGAAGCATGGTGGTGGCAGCATCATGCTGTGGGGATGTTTTTTCAACGGCAGGGACTGGGAGACTAGTCAGGATAGAGGCAAAGATGAACGGTGCCAAGTACAGAGATCCTTGATGAAAACCTGCTCCAGAGCACTCAGGACCTCAGACTGAGGGTGAAGGTTCACCTTCCAACAGCACAACGACCCTAAGCACACAGCCAAGACAACGCAGGAGTGGCTTCGGGACAAGTCTCTGAATGTCTTTGAGTGGCCCAGCCAGAGCCCTGGACATGAACCCAATCGGACATCTCTGGAGAGACCTGAAAATAGCTGTGCAGCGACTCTCCCCATCCAACCTGCCAGAGCTTGAGAGGATCTGCAGAGAATAATGGGAGAAACTCCCCAAATATAGGTGTGCCATGCTTGTAGCGTCACACCCAAGAAGACTCAAGGCTGTAATCACTACCAAAGGTCCTTCAACAAAGTACTGCGTAAAGGGTCTGAATACTTATGTAAATGTGATAAACTGTTTTTGCTTTGTCATTATGGGGTATTGTGTGTAGATTTATGAGAGAAACAAAAAAACAATTGAATCCATTTTAGAATAAGGCTGTAAAGTAACAAAATGTGGAAAAAGTCAAGGGGTCTGAATACTTTCTGAAGGCACTGTATATAATAAGGCCACTCTGCAGAATGGGGGGAAGAACGAAAATAATTATTTCTAAAACACAAATAAAGGTAGCCTAAATGCTAGAAAATATGTAATAAGTGATATTTCCTCTTGCCGTTCCCCTAATAAGTCATATTTCCTCGTGCCGTTCCCCTATTTGTTCTTCCACTGTTTATTTAAACACATCAAAGTATCATCAGAACCCAGGCGAGATTGTATCAACTTTATCGTCAATTTCAGCACAGCACCGAAGCACCCGCATACCTTTTCAGTTGTTCCTCGCTGAATTCCTTCAGTAGGTGTGTGGGTGAATAATAAGGGAAGTTCTCCACTCCGTTCATGGCTTTGTGCATCGTAGAGACATACTCCACAGCTCTCATCTGTTCATGCTCGTAGTGGTCAATTATGTTGTACACTCCACTCAAACCTGTACAGACAACAAAACACCATGTCAGAAACAAAAGTCATGGAACTTTCATTTATCATATATATATATATATATATACACAGTACCAGTCAAACGTTATGGACACACCTACTCATTCAAGGGTTTTTCTTTATTTTTACTATTTTCTACATTGTAGAATAATAGTGAAGACATCAAAAGTATGAAATAACACACACCGAATCATGTTGTAACCAACAAAGTGTTAAACAAATCAAAATATATTTTATATTTGAGATTCTTCAAAGTAGCCACCCTTTGCCTTGATGACAGCTTTGAACACTCTTGGCATTCTCTCAACCAGCTTCATGAGGTAGTTACCTGGAATGCATTTCAATTAACAGGTGTGCCTTGTTAAAAGTTAATTTGTGGAATTTTTTTCCTTTATGCGTTTGAGCCAAACAGTTGTGCTGTGACAAGTTGTAACGATGTGCGCTGAGTCGGGATCAAGTTCAGGGAGTGAGTGTTTTAATAAATAAACACAACATAATACAAAATGAGAAACACGAACAACGCACAGACATGACACAGAAACAGAAACAATAACACCTGGGGAAGGAACCAAAGGAAGTGACATAGATAGAGGGAAGGTAATCAGGGAAGTGATGGAGTCCAGGTGAGTCTGATGACGTGCAGGTGTGCATAACGATGGTGACAGGTGTGCACCATAACGAGCAGCCTGGAGACCTAGAGGCCGGAGAGGGAGCACAAGTGACACAAGGTAGGGGTGGTATACAGAAGATAGCCCAGCTTCATGAGGGAATCACCTGGAATGCATTTTAATTAACAGGTGTGCCTTGTTAAAAGTTATTTTTGTGGAATTTATTTCCTTCTTAATGCGTTTGAGCTGTGTGTTGTGACAAGGTAGGGATGGTATACAGAAGATAGCCCTATTTGGTAAAATACCAAGTCCATATTATGGAAAGAACAGCTCAAATAAGCAAAGAGAAACAACACTCCACCATTACTTTAAGACATGTAGGTTAGTCAATTCGGAAAATTTCAAGAACTTGTGAAGTTTAGGGAAGAGTTACCATCCTCAGAAATTGCAGAGTTATGTCCAGTCTCCAGTGTCCAGTCTCCAATGTCCAGTCTCCAGTGTCCAGTCTCCAATGTCCGGTCTCCAATGTCCAGTCTCCAGTGTCCAGTCTCCAATGTCCAGTCTCCAGTGTCCAGTCTCCAATGTCCGGTCTCCAATGTCCAGTCTCCAGTGTCCAGTCTCCAGTGTCCAGTCTCCAATGTCCAGTCTTCAATGTCCAGTGTCCAGTCTCCAGTGTCCAGTCTCCAGTGTCCAGTCTCCAGTGTCCAGTGTCATTAGAGTTACCATCCTCAGAAATTGCAGCCCAAATAAATGCTTCACAGAGTTCAAGTAACAGACACATCTCAACATCAACTGTTCAGAGGACACTGCGTGAATCAGGTCTTCATGGTCGAATTGCTGTAAAGAAACTACTACTAAAGGACACCAATAAGAAGAGACGCAGAGTTGTGAGACGCAGAGTAGGTGAACGGATCACGCAAGATGGCGCCGACAGAGATGGTTGCCTCGCTTCAAGTTCTTAGGAAACTATGCAGTATTTCGTTTTTTAATGTATTATTTCTTACATTGTTACCCCAGGAAATCTTTAGTCTTATTACATACAGCAGGGAAGAACTATTGGATATAAGAGCAACGTCAACTTACCAACATTACGACCAGGAATACGACTTTCCAAAAGCGGATCCTCTGTTCGGACCACCACCCAGGACAATGGATCGGATCCCAGAAGCCGACCCAAAACCACGGCGCCGCAGAAGGGGCCGATGGAGCGGCCTCTTGTTCAGGCTCCGTAGACGGGCACATCGCCCACTGCTCCCGAGTTTACTACTCACCAATGTCCAGTCTCTTGACAACAAGATAGACGAAATTCGAGCAAGGGTTGCCATCCAGAGAGACATCAGAGATTGAAACATTCTCTGTTTCATGGAAACATGGCTCTCTCGGGATATGTTGTCAGAATCGGTTCAGCCACTGGGCTTCTCCATGCATCGCGCCGACAGAGATGAACACCTCTCTGGGAAGAGGAAGGGTGGGGGTGTATGCTTCATGATTAACGACTCATGGTGTAATCATAACAACATACAGGAACACAAGTCCTTCTGCTCACCCGATTTAGAATTCCTTACAATCAAATGCCGGCCATTTTACCTACCAAGAGAATTCTCGGCAGTTATAGTAACAGCTGTATACATTCCCCCTCAAGCAGACACCAAGACGGCCCTCAAGGAACTTCACTGGACTCTATGTAAACTGGAAACCATATATCCTGAGGCTTCATTTATTAGCTGGGGATTTTAACAAGCAAATTTGAGAATAAGGCTACCTAAATTGTATCAGCATATTGATTGCACTACATGCAGGGGTAATACACTCGACCACTGCTAATCTAACTTCTGCGATGCATACAAAGACCTCCCCCGCCCTCCCTTCGGCAAATCCAACCACGTCTTATAGGCAGAAACTCAAACAGAATGTACCAGTGACGAGAACCATTCAACGCTGGTCTGACCAATCGGAAGCCACGCTTCAAGATTGTTTTGATCACGCGGACTGGAATATGTTCCGGTCAGCCTCAGAGAACAACATCTGCTGTTCTGCCCCTGAACAAGTTAACCCACTGTTCCTAGGTCATCATTGAAAATAAGAATTTGTTCTTAACTGACTTGCCTAGTTAAATAAAGGTAAAATAAAAAAATAAAATCCCATCTGGACAAAAGAATGCTGTTCATTGACTACAGCTCAGCATTTAACACCATAGTACCCTCCAAACTCACCATCAAGCTGGAGGCCCTGGGTCTCAACCCCGCCCTGTGCAACTGGGTCCTGGACTTTCTGACGGGCCGCCCCCAGGTGGTGAAGGTAGGAAACAACATCTCCACTTCGCTGACCCTCAACACTGGGGCCACACAAGGGTGTGTGCTCAGCCCCCTCCTGTACTCCCTGTTCACCCATGACTGCGTGGCCACGCACGCCTCCAACTCAATCATCAAGTTTCCAGACAACACAACAGTAGTGGGCTTGATTACCAACAACGACGAGACAGCCTATAGGGAGGAGGTGAGGACACTCAGAGGGGGTCAGGAAAACAACCTCTCTCTCAACGTCAACAAAATGGAAGGAGCTGATCGTGGACTTCAGGAAACAGCAGAGGGAGCACCCTCCTATTCACATCGACGGGACTGCAGTGGAGAAGGCGGAAAGGTTCAAGTTCCTCGGCGCACACATCACTGACGATCTGAAATGGTCCACGCACACAGACAGTGTGGTGAAGAAGGAGCAGCAGTGACTCTTCAACCTCAGGAGGCTGAAGAAATTTGGCTTGTCACCCAAAACCTTGACATACTTTTACAGATGCAAAATCGAGAGCATCGTGTCGGGCTGTATCACCGCCTGGTACGGCAACTGCACCACCCTCAACTGCAGGGCTCTCCAGTGGGTGGTGCGGTCTGCACAACGCATCACCAGGGGCAAACTACCTGCCCTCCGTGACACCTACAGCACCCGATGTCACAGGAAGGCCAAAAAGATAATCAAGGACAACAACCACCCGAGCCACTGCCTGTTCACACCGCTACCATCCAGAAGGCGAGGTCAGTACAGGTGCATCAAAGGTGGGACCAAGTGACTGAAAAACAGCTTCGATCTCAAAGCCATCAGACTGTTAAACAGCAAATCACTAACTCAGAGAGGCTACTGCCTACATGGAGACCCAATCACTGGCCACTTTAATAAATGGATCACTAGTCACTTTAAAACAATGCCACTTTAATAATGTTTACATATCTTACATTACTCATATCACATGTATATACTGTATTTTATACCATCTACTGCATCTTGCCTATGCTGCTCTGTCATCGCTCATCCATATATTTATATGTACATATTCTCATTCACCCCTTTATATTTGTGTGTATTAGGTAGTTGTTGGGGAATTGTTAGATTACTTGTTAGATATTTCTTCACTGTCGGAACTAGAAGCACAAGCATTTCGCTACACTCGCATTAACATCTGCTAACCATGTGTATGTGACCAATAAAATTTGATTTGTTTTGAATGATTTCCGCATGTGTGGTTCCCACCGTGAAGCATGGAAGAGGAGGTGTGATGGTGTGGGGCTGCTTTGCTGGTGACACTGTATGTGATTTATTTAGAATTCAAGGCACACTTAACCTCTTAACCAGCATGGCTACCACAGCATTCTGCAGCAATACGCCATCCCATCTGGTGGGACTATCATTTGTTTTTCAACAGGACAACGACCCAACACACCTCCAGGCTGTGTAAGGGCTATTTGACCAAGAAGGAGAATTGGAGTGCTGCATCAGATGACCTGGCCTCCACAATCACCCGGCTTCAACCCAATTGAGATGGTTTGGGATGACTTGGACCGCAGAGTGAAGGAAAAGCAGCCAACAAGTACTCAGCATATGTGGGAACTCCTTCAAGACTGTTGGAAAAGCATTTCAGGTGATGCTGGTTGAGAGAAATGCCAAGAGTGTGCAAATCTGTCATCAAGGCAAAGGGTGGCTACTTTGAAGAATCTAAAATCTAAAATATATTTTGATTTGTTTAACACTTTTGTTTACTACATGATTCCATATGTGTTATTTCATAGTTTTGATGTCTTCACTATTATTATATAATGTAGAAAATAGTAAAAATAAAGAAAAACACTTGAATGAGTAGGTGTGTCCAAACTTTTGACTGTTACAGTGTATGTGTGTGTAATATATATATATATATATATATATATATATATATATATATATATATATATATATATATATATATATATATATATTACACACACACAACAAACTTTGTACATCCAATTAGGTCAATTGAGTGATTCTATTGTATGTTTATAAAGATCTATAAACATGTTATAGACATATATACCATGTTATAAACATATAAGCTATGTAATAAAAATCTATAAACCATGTATTGACCTGTAACTCTATAAACCCCGTATTGACCTGTAACTCTATAAACCACATAGTGACCTGTAACTGTAATAAACCACATATTGACCTGTAACTCTATAAACCCCATATTGACCTGTAACTCTATAAACCACATAGTGACCTGTAACTGTAATAAACCACATAGTGACCTGTAACTCTATAAACCACATATTGACCTGTAACTCTATAAACCCCGTATTGACCTGTAACTCTATAAACCACGTATTGACCTGTAACTCTATAAACCACGTATTGACCTGTAACTCTATAAACCCCGTATTGACCTGTAACTCTATAAACCACATATTGACCTGTAACTCTATAAACCACATAGTGACCTGTAACTGTAATAAACCACATATTGACCTGTAACTCTATAAACCACATAGTGACCTGTAACTGTAATAAACCACATATTGACCTGTAACTCTATAAACCACATAGTGACCTGTAACTGTAATAAACCACATAGTGACCTGTAACTCTATAAACCCCGTATTGACCTGTAACTCTATAAACCCCGTATTGACCTGTAACTCTATAAACCACATAGTGACCTGTAACTCTATAAACCACATATTGACCTGTAACTCTATAAACCCTGTAGTGACCTGTAACTCTATAAACCACGTAGTGACCTGTAACTCTATAAACCCCGTATTGACCTGTAACTCTATAAACCCCGTATTGACCTGTAACTCTATAAACCACATAGTGACCTGTAACTCTATAAACCACGTATTGACCTGTAACTCTATAAACCACGTAGTGACCTGTAACTCTATAAACCCCGTATTGACCTGTAACTCTATAAACCCCGTATTGACCTGTAACTCTATAAACCACATAGTGACCTGTAACTCTATAAACCCCGTATTGACCTGTAACTCTATAAACCCCGTATTGACCTGTAACTCTATAAACCACATAGTGACCTGTAACTCTATAAACCACATAGTGACCTGTAACTCTATAAACCCCGTATTGACCTGTAACTCTATAAACCACATAGTGACCTGTAACTCTATAAACCACGTATTGACCTGTAACTCTATAAACCCCGTATTGACCTGTAACTCTATAAACCCTGTAGTGACCTGTAACTATAATAAACCACATATTGACCTGTAACTCTATAAACCCCTTATTGACCTGTAACTCTATAAACCACGTAGTGACCTGTAACTCTATAAACCACATAGTGACCTGTAACTGTAATAAACCACATATTGACCTGTAACTCTATAAACCCCATATTGACCTGTAACTCTATAAACCCCATAGTGACCTGTAACTCTATAAACCCCATATTGACCTGTAACTCTATAAACCCCGTATTGACCTGTAACTATAATAAACCACATAGTGACCTGTAACTCTATAAACCACATAGTGACCTGTAACTCTATAAACCACATAGTGACCTGTAACTCTATAAACCACGTATTGACCTGTAACTCTATAAACCCTGTAGTGACCTGTAACTCCTCTGATTGCCATGGTGATCTCTGTCTGCTTCTTGGCATCTATAAAGAGCTCGTCTCGGCCCTCGACCATGAACAGGACGGTTAGAGCTGCCAGGTGAGCCCCAGCGGAGTGGCCGATTAACACAATGTTATCCTGCACAGACAACATAGTGAAGTGAATAATCAACCAATGTGTTATAACTGCTTATTACACCTTCATAAACTATATATTAACTTACAGTTTAGTGTTTATAACCTCTGTAACCTCTTATAAACATTATAAAGGGTATTTTAACACTATATTGTCCTGATTAAAAATACAACAGGCACAGGAGGGTGAATATAAACATTGCATTTATGAATAATCTTCAGTAAGGGGCTAATAAAAAAATGTATCATCCCATTGACATCAATGCACTAAAGTGAAAATGCTGAATTAAGAAGTTTGAATAGGCCTCTATGATATACACCAACGTGTTACGCTGTAACTGTAAAAACTTTAAATTAATCTACTGTTTGCATCACTTACTTTGTCAAATTTGAACTTATGGCCGTTCTCCCTCGCCCAAACGAGACAGTCTGCGATGTCTTGAACCATAGACAAAACATTACCCTGGAAAGAAGATTAAAGTCAAATTCGATGCGTACGCTAGCTCACTGAATACCAACGTAACTGTGTCCTTTTTTTTTTATGGTTGTGGGAGGAGTCTTACCTTTGGGTAGGTGCAATAGTCCGGACAGATCACCGTTGCGCTGAGCTCCTTAGCCATCTGCATGGCCAGTAGACAGTATATGGACCTCTCCCCTGAACCCCAGCCTCCCCCGTATATAAACACTACCACAGGCACCTGTTCACTGCCTGGCTGGGCCACTGTGGGAGAATAGTACAAGTCTAGCCGGTTGCTACGACGACCAAACGCGATGCCCTTTAGAAAGACGAGAGGAGGAGGAGGGAGAAGAAGGTACATAAAGGTTTCAGAAAATATTCCAAACATGAATCACCACAAACAACTCTTATTATTACCAAAGTCAGCTCTTATTATCACCACAGTCGGCTCTTATTATCACCACAAACAACTCTTATTATTACCAAAGTCAGCTCTTATTATCACCACAGTCAGCTCTTATTATCACCACAGTCAGCTCTTATTATCACCACAGTCGGCTCTTATTATCACCACAGTCAGCTCTTATTATCACCACAGTCGGCTCTTATTATCACCACAGTCAGCTCTTATTATCACCACAGTCAGCTCTTATTATCACCACAGTCAGCTCTTATTATCACCACAGTTAGCTCTTATTATCACCACAGTCAACTCTTATTATCACCACAGTCAGCTCCTATTATCACCACAGTCAGCTCTTATTATCACCACAGTTAGCTCTTATTATCATCACAGTCGACTCTTATTATCACCACAGTCAGCTCCTATTATCACCACAGTCAGCTCTTATTATCACCACAGTTAGCTCTTATTATCACCACAGTCAACTCTTATTATCACCACAGTCAGCTCCTATTATCACCACAGTCAGCTCCTATTATCACCACAGTCAGCTCCTATTATCACCACAGTCAGCTCCTATTATCACCACAGTTAGCTCTTATTATCACCACAGTCGGCTCTTATTATCACCACAGTCAGCTCTTATTATCACCACAGTCAGCTCTTATTATCATCACAGTCGACTCTTATTATCACCACAGTCAGCTCTTATTATAACCACAGTCGACTCTTATTATCACCACAGTCGGCTCTTATTATCACCACAGTCAGCTCTTATTATCACCACAGTCAGCTCTTATTATCACCACAGTCAGCTCTTATTATAACCACAGTCGACTCTTATTATCACCACAGTCAGCTATGCTAAATATGCATAATCGGAAAAGAAATGACTATAATTATTCTCTACCACTATTCCTAGAGAAAATGTTTTTTGAAAACCTCAGAATAAAAGATTTATAAACTTAGCAAAAAAAAGAAACGTCCCTTTTTCAGGACCCTGTCTTTCAAAGATAATTTGTAAAAATCCAAATAACTTCACTGATCTACATTGTAAAGGGTTTAAACACTGTTTCCCCATGCTTGTTCAATGAACCATAAACAATTAATGAACATGCACCTGTGGAACGGTCGTTAAGACACTAACAGCTTACAGATGGTAGTAGGCAATTAACTTGTTCAGTTTATGTCTCAGTTGTTGAATCTTATGTTCATACAAATATTTACACATGTTATTAAGTTTGCCCCTTTTTCTCCCCAATTTCAGGGTATCCAATTAATAGTTAGTCTTGTCCCATCGCTGCAACTCCCCTACGGACTCGGGAGAGGCGAAGGTCGAGAGCCATGCGAGAGCCATGCGAGAGCCATGCGTCCTCTGAAACACGACCCCGCCAAGTCATACTGCTTCTTGACACACTGCTCGCTTAACCCGGAAGCCAGCTGCACCAATGTGTCGGAGGAAACACCGTACACCTGGCGACCAAAGTCAGCTTGCTGGTGCCCGTCCCGCCACAAGGAATCACGACCGGCCAAACCCTCCCCTAACCCGGACGACGCTGGACCAATTGTGCACCGCCTCATGGGTCTCCCGGTCACGGGTCTGTAGTGACGCCTCAAGCACTGCGATGCAGTGCCTTAGACCGCTGCGCCACACGGGAGGGTTAATACCAGTGATTCTAAAACATTAGTCGGACAAACTAACCTGGTTTTCTACAGTGCCTTTTCATAATGCTTGTGGTTTTCTCCATTACCTTTTCATGCTTATGGTTTTGTACATGACCTTTTCATGATGATTGTGGTTTTTACATTACCTTTTTATAATACATGTGGTTTTCTACATTACCTTTTCATAATACATGTGGTTTTCTACATTACCTTTTCATAATGCTTGTGGTTTTCTACATGACCTTTTCATGATGATTGTGGTTTTTACATTACCTTTTCATAATGCTTGTGGTTTTCTACATTACCTTTTCATAATGCTTGTGGTTTTCTACATTACCTTTTCATGCTTGTGGTTTTGTACATTACCTTTTCATGCTTGTGGTTTTCTACATGACCTTTTCATGGTTGTGGTTTTCTACATTACCTTTTCATGATGATTGTGGTTTTCTACATTACCTTTTCATGATGATTGTGTGTTTTTTTACATTACCTTTTCATAATGCTTGGGGTTTTCTCCATTACCTTTTCATAATGATTGTGGTTTTCTCCATTACCTTTTCATAATGCTTGGGGTTTTCTACATTACCTTTTCATGATGCTTGGGGGTTTCTACATTACCTTTTCATAATGCTTGTGGTTTTCTACATGACCTTTTCATAATGCTTGTGGTTTTCTACATGACCTTTTCATGCTTGTGGTTTTCTACATTACCTTTTCATGATGATTGTGGTTTTCTACATTACCTTTTCATAATGCTTGTGGTTTTCTACATGACCTTTTCATGCTTGTGGTTTTCTACATTACCTTTTCATGCTTGTGGTTTTCTACATTACCTTTTCATGATGATTGTGGTTTTATACATTACCTTTTCATCAAATTTCAAATTTATTTTTATATAGCCCTTCGTACATCAGCTGATATTCTCAAAGTGCTGTACAGAAACCCAGCCTAAAACCCCAAACAGCAAGCAAAGCATGTGAAAGAAGCACGGTGATGATTGTGGTTTTCTACATTACCTTTTCATCATGCTTGGGGTTTTCTCCATTACCTTTTCATAATGCTTGGGGTTTTCTACATTACCTTTTCATCATGCTTGGGGTTTTCTCCATTACCTTTTCATAATGCTTGGGGTTTTCTACATTACCTTTTCATCATGCTTGTGGTTTTCTCCATTACCTTTTCATAATGCTTGGGGGTTTTCTACATTACCTTTTCATAATGCTTGGGGTTTTCTCCATTACCTTTTCATAATGCTTGGGGTTTTCTACATTACCTTTTCATAATGCTTGGGGTTTTCTACATTACCTTTTCATAATGCTTGGGGTTTTCTACATTACCTTTTCATAATGCTTGTGGTTTTCTACATTCTTGTACCAGGACTTCCACTGGAAGTAGAGTTTGCCGTACTGGAAGTACTTCAGCATCTCCAGCACCGCTCTAGTCAGACAGTATATCCGCCTGGGAAGAAGACACCAACACACACAACCAATGATTTGTGAGAAGAGCTTATCTCAGAACCTAGAATAAATATTAGTCCCTTCTTTCCAGAGTCATTGCGTGGGAAGAGACTATAAATATCAGAACCTCATAACAAAAGCTGAGTCCCAAATGGCACACTATTCCCTACATAGTGTACTACTTTAGACCAGGACCCATAGGGAATAGGGTGCACTACTATAGACCAGGGCCTGTAGGAAATATGGTGCCATTTGGGAGAGTAGTGCACTACATAGAAAATACGATGGCATTTGGAACGCACACTATATATTAGGCTAGACAAGATTACAGATGGAACGTTATGTTACCTTGGCTTCAGCGCCTCTATGTACTTTTTATAGCCAGGCTTGTTAGGCCAGCCATACATCCACTGGGCTACAAGCGAGATGGAGTAGGGGATGCCCACTAACAGGGCCCCTGCAGCCATGGGTAGAGACACATTGTACTTCAGTCCAATCCTAGAGGAAAGAGAGAGAGAGTGAGAGAGAGAGAGAGAGACAGCGAGAGAGAGAGAGAGAGAGAGGGAGAGAGAGAGAGAGGGAGAGAGAGAGAGAGAGAGAGAGAGAGAGAGAGAGAGGGAGAGACAGCGAGAGAGGGAGAGAGAGAGAGGGAGAGACAGCGAGAGAGAGAGAGAGAGAGACAGCGAGAGAGGGAGAGAGCGAGAGAGGGAGAGACAGCGAGAGAGGGAGAGAGTGGAGAGAGAGAGAGAGAGAGAGAGAGAGAGAGACAGCAAGAGAGGGAGAGAGCGAGAGAGGGAGAGACAGCGAGAGAGGGAGAGAGTGAGAGAGAGAGAGAGAGAGAACGAGAGCGGGAGAGAGAGAGGGAAAAAGCGAGAAAGAGAGCGAGAGAGAGCGAGAGAGAGAGGGAGAGAGAGAGAAGGAAGAGAGCGAGAGAGGGAGAGAGAGAGAGAGAGCAAGAGAGATAACAATCAGCAAGTCACAGTTGAAAATAGTCCTAAGTGCATTACATAGCACTGGTATTGTAGATATGCAAATAAAAATGCTTAGTATAATTTTCATATTATGGTAAGAATTTGCAATCTGCTGAAAATAGTAAAATAGTAGCAAACTTGTATTCAAGTATGCAAATGAAAAACGCTATATATACACTGCTCAAAAAAATAAAGGGAACACTAAAATAACACATCCTAGATCTGAATGAATGAAATAATCTTATGAAATACTTTTTTCTTTACATAGTTGAATGTGCTGACAACAAAATCACACAAAAATAATCAATGGAAATAAAATGTATCAACCCATGGAGGTCTGGATTTGGAGTCACACTCAAAATTAAAGTGGAAAACCACACTACAGGCTGATCCAACTTTGATGTAATGTCCTTAAAACAAGTGAAAATGAGGCTCAGTAGTGTGTGTGGCCTCCACGTGCCTGTATGACCTCCCTACAACGCCTGGGCATGCTCCTGATGAGGTGGCGGATGGTCTCCTGAGGGATCTCCTCCCAGACCTGGACTAAAGCATCCGCCAACTCCTGGACAGTCTGTGGTGCAACGTGGCGTTGGTGGATGGAGCGAGACATGATGTCCCAGATGTGCTCAATTGGATTCAGGTCTGGGGAACGGGCGGGCCAGTCCATAGCATCAATGCCTTCCTCTTGCAGGAACTGCTGACACACTCCAGCCACATGAGGTCTAGCATTGTCTTGCATTAGGAGGAACCCAGGGCCAACCGCACCAGCATATGGTCTCACAAGGGGTCTGAGGATCTCATCTCTGTACCTAATGGCAGTCAGGCTACCTCTGGCGAGCACATGGAGGGCTGTGCGGCCCCCCAAAGAAATGCCACCCCACCCCATGACTGACCCACCGCCAAACCGGTCATGCTGGAGGATGTTGCAGGCAGCAGAACGTTCTCCACGGCGTCTCCAGACTCTGTCACGTCTGTCACGTGCTCAGTGTGAACCTGCTTTCATCTGTGAAGAGCACAGGGCGCCAGTGGCGAATTTGCCAATCTTGGTGTTCTCTGGCAAATGCCAAACGTCCTGCACGGTGTTGGGTTGTAAGCACAACCCCCACCTGTGGACGTCGGGCCCTCATACCACCCTCATGGGGTCTGTTTCTGACCGTTTGAGCAGACACATGCACATTTGTGGCCTGCTGGAGGTCATTTTGCAGGGCTCTGGCAGTGCTCCTCCTGCTCCTCCTTGCACAAAGGCGGAGGTAGCGGTCCTGCTGCTGGGTTGTTGCTCTCCTACGGCCTCCTCCACGTCTCCTGATGTACTGGCCTGTCTCCTGGTAGCGCCTCCATGCTCTGGACACTACGCTGACAGACACAGCAAACCTTCTTGCCACAGCTCGCATTGATGTGCCATCCTGGATGAGCTGCACTACCTGAGCCACTTGTGTGGATTGTAGACTCCGTCTCATGCTACCACTAGAGTGAAAGCACCGCCAGCATTCAAAAGTGACCAAAACATCAGCCAGGAAGCATAGGAACTGAGAAGTGGTCTGTGGTCCCCACCTGCAGAACCACTCCTTTATTGGGGGTGTCTTGCTAATTGCCTATAATTTCCACCTGTTGTCTATTCCATTTGCACAACAGCATGTGAAATTTATTGTCAATCAGTGTTGCTTCCTAAGTGGACAGTTTGATTTCACAGAAGTGTGATTGACTTGGAGTTACATTGTGTTGTTTAAGTGTTCCCTTTATTTTTTTGAGCAGTGTACATTTTCAGAAATGTTGGTAAGTTAGCTTGAATTGTTTAAAGAACTTATGAGAGAGATTGGTGTTTCTCCATTATCTAATAATCATAGCATGGGGTTGTTCAATGACAGACGTGTTTTTGTTTAAAATATATCACTTGATGGTTTCATTTCTGAGAGATAAATAATCATGTTTTTCTGCTATAAATGCTATATATCCTCCTCACTCTCAGAGAAATCAGTAGTACTGCTAGGTTTTATACAGTAATACTATATATCCTCCTCACTCTCAGAGAAATCAGTAGTACTGCTAGGTTTTATACAGTAATACTATATATCCTCCTCAGAGAAATCAGTAGTACTGCTAGGTTTTATACAGTAATAATATATATCCTCCTCACTCTCAGAGAAATCAGTAGTACTGCTAGGTTTTATACAGTAATACTATATATCCTCCTCACTCTCAGAGAAATCAGTAGTACTGCTAGGTTTTACACAGTAATACTATATATCCTCCTCAGAGAAATCAGTAGTACTGCTAGGTTTTATACAGTAATACTATATATCCTCCTCACTCTCAGAGAAATCAGTAGTACTGCTCGGTTTTACACAGTAATACTATATATCCTCCTCACTCTCAGAGAAATCAGTAGTACTGCTAGGTTTTACACAGTAATACTATATATCCTCCTCAGAGAAATCAGTAGTACTGCTAGGTTTTACACAGTCAAATGTAACAAATAACGAATAAAAATTTGTTCTTAACTGACTTGTGTAGTTAAATAACGGTAAAATAAATAGCATGTACATGTTAGTCATTTATCAGACAGTCTTATCCAGAGTGACTTACAGTTAGTGCATTCAGCTTCAGATAGCTAGGTGGGACAACCACAGTCAAATATAAAGTATACAAACATTTCATTCCAGCTAAACAATGTATATAGCGTTTTGCACAACAACAATAAAAAACTTTTTCATACACAACTAAAATCTATGAATTAAAAAAAAAAATCGGAGAACAGTAATATGTTACAAACACGAAGGTACCCATAAGCATTTTTTAATGTCAAAAATAGGGTTTGGAAATAAACTCTTCAATGTTATTTTGAGTATGCTACTCACATGTTTACTGATCCAAATTGAAAAGATGTATCTCTGGAACTGGTTCTGGAACTGGTTCCGGAACTGGTTCTGGAACTGGTGCCAAGATATGGAAGATGGACAAAAAAAATGTTAGTTACCCCATTAGACCAAAATCATCCGTAGCTGATTAAAACAACAAAAGGTCCAGATCTTTTCTAGTTAATTATTTGAAGCAGGTGTGTTAGTGCCAGGGTGGAACATAAACATGCACCTCAAGCTCTCCGGGACTGAAGTTGAAGAACCCTGGCTGCTCCAGTAAGCAGAGGCAGAATGGAAATGTTCTGTTCCAACATTCTACCATGCAATTAGTTCTGATAGTAGAATGGAATATGGAATTTTGCACTATGATAGGTTATCTGTAGGCTATATCGGGGTCAAGGTGCCCTGGACCAAAGCTTGTCTATCTTCTGATTGTCATAGCAGCTAAATACATAGAAAGAAAAGGTCCACGCTGGGATTTATTTTTTGTTGCATTCATAGTTGCTTAAATATATTGTTTATTTTTGTAATACTTCCTATACATTGCTTTGGCAACCACGGCAACCACCCTGTCACGTCCTGACCATGGTAAGCTGGTATTTTGTAATGCTTTTCGTAGGAGAAGTATGGGAGTCAGGCGCAGGACACAGGGATGAGTGCAAACAAAACGTGTTTACTCAAAAAAACAATAATCCAACTTCTCCCACAGTAACAAAACATGGCTGGGAGAAATACCTCCAACAACTACAAAACAGGAAACAATCACAGACAAACAGGAAGCCAGGGGGTTAAATAATTAACATAATCAGGGAATATGAAACAGGTGTACACAATTAAGACAAAACCAAACGAACAGGGAAACATAGATCGGTGGTAACTAGTAAGCCAGTGACGCCGATCGCCGAACGCCGCCCGAACAAGGAGAGGGGCCGACTTCGGCGGAAGTCGTGACATATTTTCTATGGTAAAGTAGGTCAGGGCGTGACAGGGGGGGTTGTCTAGTTTAGTTTTTTCTATGTTGTTATGTTCTAGTTATATGGAAATTAGCTTCATGCTCAACTGCTATTGCTGCAACTTCTACTGTAAGGTTGACGAAGAAGCATTACTCTTACAGAATTTCCAAGTGGGCAAGGATATTGGCAATTTAATCAAAGCCTATTGGATGACAACTTGTTTTTAACTAGGACAGAAGAATTTATAACTGACTTTTTCAGACATAACATAGGTACAGCAGATCCCCTTATTGCATGGGACACTTTTAAATGTGTTTTTAGAGGACATGTAATTCAGTACTCAGCTCTAAAACAAAAGCAATTTAGGTCAAAAGAGTCCATAATAACAAAGGAAATGGAAGGACTAACAGTACAGTTACATAGCAATAAAAACTGCACCATAGAGGCACAGAATAAGTTAGAGGAAAAACAAACAAAAAAATGGAGGAATTTATTCAAGAAAGATCCAGTGTAATATATTATAAAAAATAAAGCGAACTGGATGGAATATTGGAAAGAATGCACCAAATTATGTTTTAATCTTCGACATAGAAATGCTACCAAAACTAATTTACTGAAACTTGTTACAAATGGCGGAGTCACCCATGATTCACCAAACAATATTTTGAAAAAGGAACCAAAGTACTTTAAGCATATGTTTTCGCTGCAGTCTCCTCCATCTCCACTCACTGAAGTATGATTTTATTTTCTATTAATAATGTAAAATGAACAACTGTACAGAAAGACTCATGTGAAGGACAAATTACAGAGGAGGAACTTCTTGATGCAATTAAAGCCTTTAAGTCTGGGAAAACTCCAGGGATGGATGGCATACCAGTGGAAGTATACCAAACCTTTTTCTGATATACTCAGAGGACTGTTATTACCATGTTTTAACCACTCCTATAAAAATGGTAGATTATCAGATATCAACAAGAAGGACTGATATCATTATTACTGAAACAGGATCCAAGTGGTAAATATAAAGATCCAGTCCATTTAAAAAATTGGTGTCCCCTTACACTTGAGTGTTGTGATGCAAAAATTCTAGCAAAATGGCATAGCAAAATGCATGCACACTGTACATAGATTTTTTCTATTGTGTTATTGACTGTATGTTTGTTTATTCCATTTGTAACTCTGTGTTGTTTTTGTCGCACTGCTTTGCTTAATCTTGGAGAAGCTCTTATAAAATGGGTTAAAGTTATGTATGGTAACCCTAGGTGTAAAATAGTAAATAATGGCTACTTTTCCGAAAGTATTAAAACTGTCAAGAGGCATAAAACAAGGTTGTTCACTATCGGCATATCTATTTATTATGGCCATCAAAAAGGTAGCCGTTAAAATCAGATCCACCAATAATAAACAAGGTCTTAAAAACAAAGGTGTCATTGTACGTTGATGATTCATGTTTTATTTTAAAATCAACAGTTTGGATCCCTCCACAGCCTTATAAAGGATCTAGATACTTTTTCTAACCTCTCTGGATTAAAACCAAATGATTTTAAGTGTACTCTATTACGTATTGGATCACTAAAATCTACAACTTTTACATTACCGTGTAGTCTACCAATAAAATAGTCTGATGGTGATGTGGACATACCCAGTATACGTATCACAAAATAAATAAAAGATTGCACTACAATAAATTTGTATATAAAGTTAGCAAAAATAGATAAGATCTTGCTACCATGGAAAGGGAAATACCTGTCTATTTGTGGAAAAACCTCTTTAGTCATATCCCAGTTTGCCCTGATTAACTCTTTAGTCATATCCCAGTTTACCCTGATGAACTCTTTAGTCATATCCCAGTTGACCCTGATTAACTCTTTAGCCATATCCCAGTTTACCTATTGTCTTATGGTCTTGCCTACACCTAGCGACCTGTTTTTTAAAATGATATGAGCAAAAAATATTCAATTTTATTTGGAATGGCAAGCCAGACAAAATTAAAGGGGCCTATTTATATAATGAATATGAATTCGGAGGGCAGAAATGATTAAATATTAAAGCATTAGACCTCTCACTAAAGGCATCAGTCATACAAAAGTTATACTTAAATCCGAACTGGTTCTCTAGCAGATTAGTAAAAATGTCTCATTCCATGTTCAAGAACGGCCTTTTTCACTTTATTCAGATTACAACATCTCACTTTCGGTTATTTGAAAATGAAATAATGTCTAAAATATCGCTACAGAGGGTAGTGTGTACGGCCCAGTACATCACTGGGGCTAAGCTTCCTTCCATCCAGGACCTATATACTAGGCGGTGTCAGAGGAAGGCCCAAAAAATGGTCTAAGACTCCAGTCACCCACTGTTCTCTCTTCTACCGCAAGGCAAGCGGTACCGGAGCGCTAAGTCTAGGTCCAAAAGGCTGCTTAACAGCTTCTAACCAGCCCCCCCACCCCAACCCTTTGTTTCTGCACTGCTGCTACTAGCTATTTATTATCTATGCATAGTCACTTTACTCCTACCTATATGTACAAATTACCTCGACTGACCTGTACCCCCACACATTAACTCGGGACCGGTACCCCCTGTATATACAGTTGAAGTCGGAAGTTTACATACACCTTAGCCAAATACATTTAAACTCCGTTTTTCACAATTCCTGACATTTAATCCTAGTAACAATTCCCTGTCTTCGGTCAGTTAGGATCAGCACTTTATTTTAAGAATGTGAAATGTCAGAATAATAGTACAGAGAATGATTTATTTCAGCTTTTATTTCTTTCATCACAATCCCAGTGGGTCAGAAGTGTACATACACTCAATTAGTATTTTGGTAGCATTGCCTTTAAATTGTTTAACTTGGGTCAAACGTTTCGGGTAGCCTTCCACAAGCTGCCCACAATAAGTTGGGTAAATTTTGTCCATTTGGAAGATTCATTTGCGACCAAGCTTTAACTTCCTGACTGATGTCTTGAGATGTTGCTTCAATATATCCACATAATTTCCTTCCTCGTGATGCCATCTATTTTGTGAAGTGCACCAGTCCCTCCTGCAGCAAAGCACCCCCACAACATGATGCTGCCACCCCCATGCTTCACGGTTGGGATGGTGTTCTTCGGCTTGCAAGCCTCCCCCTTTTTCCTCCAAACATGACGATGGTCATTATGGCCAAACAGTTCAATTTTTGTTTCATCAGACCAAAGGACATTTCTCCAAAAAGTACGATCTTTGTCCCCATGTGCAGTTGCAAACCGTAGTCTGGCTTTTTTATGGTGGTTTTGGAGCAGTGGCTTCTTCCTTGCTGAGCGGCCTTTCAGGTTCTGTTGATATAGGACTCGTTTTACTGTGGATATAGATACTTTTGTACCCGTTTCCTCCAGCATCTTCACAAGGTCCTTTGCTGTTGTTCTGGGATTGATTTGCACTTTTCGCACCAAAGTCCGTTCATCTCTAGGAGACAGAACACGTCTCCTTCCTGAGCGGTATGACGGCTGCGTGGTCCCATGGTGTTTATACTTTCGTACTATTGTTTGTACAGATGAACGTGGTACCTTCAGGTGTTTGGAAATTGCTCTCAAGGATGAACCAGACTTGTGGAGGTCTACAATTTCTTTTCTGAGGTCTTGGCTGATTTCTTTTGATTTTCCCATGATGTCAAGCAGAGGCACTGAGTTTGAAGGTAGGCCTTGAAATACATCCACAGGTACAAATCCAATTGACTTAAATTCTGTAAATTAGCCTATCAGAAGCTTCTAAAGCCATGACATCATTTTCTGGAATTTTCCAAGCTGTTTAAAGGCACAGCCAACTTAGTGTATGTACACTTCTGACCCACTGGAATTGTGATACAGTGAATTATAAGTGAAATAATCTGTCTGTAAACAATTGTTGGAAAAATTACTTGTGTCATGCACACAGTAGATGTCCTAACTGACTTGCCAAAACATTACTTTGTTAACAAGAAATTTGTGGAGTGGTTGAAAAACGAGTTTTATTGACTCCAACCTAAGTGTATGTAAACTTCTGACTTCAACTGTAGCCTCATTTTTATTATTTTATTGTGTTTGCTTTTTGATTTGCTTCATTTACTAAATATTTTCTTAACTTAATTTTTTTTAGAACTGCACTGTTGGTTAATGGGCTTGTAAGTAAGCATTTCACTGTGAGGTCTACTACACCTGTTGTATTCAGCGTTTCACTGTGAGGTCTACTACACCTGTTGTATTCAGAATTTCACTGTGAGGTCTACTACACCTGTTGTATTCAGCATTTCACTGTAAGGTCTACACCTGTTGTATTCAGCATTTCACTGTAAGGTCTACTACACCTGTTGTATTCAGCATTTCACTGTGAGGTCTACTACACCTGTTGTATTCAGCATTTCACTGTGAGGTCTACTACACCTGTTGTATTCAGCATTTCACTGTGAGGTCTACTACACCTGTTGTATTCAGCGTTTCACTGTGAGGTCTACTACACCTGTTGTATTCAGAATTTCACTGTGAGGTCTACTACACCTGTTGTATTCAGCATTTCACTGTAAGGTCTACACCTGTTGTATTCAGCATTTCACTGTAAGGTCTACTACACCTGTTGTATTCAGCATTTCACTGTGAGGTCTACTACACCTGTTGTATTCAGCATTTCACTGTGAGGTCTACTACATCTGTTGTATTCAGCATTTCACTGTAAGGTCTACTACACCTGTTGTATTCAGCATTTCACTGTAAGGTCTACTACACCTGTTGTATTCAGCATTTCACTGTAAGGTCTACTACACCTGTTGTATTCAGCATTTCACTCTGAGGTCTACTACACCTGTTGTATTCAGCATTTCACTGTAAGGTCTACTACACCTGTTGTATTCAGCATTTCACTGTGAGGTCTACCTACACCTGTTGTATTCAGCATTTCACTGTAAGGTCTACTACACCTGTTGTATTCAGCATTTCACTGTAAGGTCTACTACACCTGTTGTATTCAGCATTTCACTGTAAGGTCTACTACACCTGTTGTATTCAGCATTTCACTGTAAGGTCTACTACAACTGTTGTATTCAGCATTTCACTGTAAGGTCTACTACAACTGTTGTATTCAGCATTTCACTGTAAGGTCTACTACACCTGTTGTATTCAGCATTTCACTGTGAGGTCTACCTACACCTGTTGTATTCAGCATTTCACTGTAAGGTCTACTACATCTGTTGTATTCAGCATTTCACTGTGAGGTCTACTACACCTGTTGTATTCAGCATTTCACTGTGAGGTCTACTACACCTGTTGTATTCAGCATTTCACTGTGAGGTCTACTACACCTGTTGTATTCAGCATTTCACTGTGAGGTCTACTACACCTGTTGTATTCAGCATTTCACTGTGAGGTCTACTACACCTGTTGTATTCAGCATTTCACTGTAAGGTCTACTACACCTGTTGTATTCAGCATTTCACTGTAAGGTACTACACCTGTTGTATTCAGCATTTCACGGTAAGGTCTACTACACCTGTTGTATTCGGGCGTGTTGTGACACAAAGTTTGATTGGATTTCAAATAGATGGGAGGGGGGTTGAGGGTAGCTGAAGGATGGGAGTAAAAACAAACAAAAGATAGAACTAATGTAGAATAGATTGTGTCCGTAAAATGTATATAGTATGTATAAGCTTGAAGTAGAAACCTAAGTGTTGATGTTCATTAGTTTACTCCAATTAGGGAAGGGAAGGTAGGGTTAGTGGAAAATAATAAAGGAAAATATATTTTAAGAAGATGTGTGTGATACATACATATACATATATATAAATAAATATGTATTTTATATTATGTCTGTCTGTCTGTCTGTCTGTCTGTCTGTGTAATGTTTTGTATATATACAGAAAAATATATGGAGGATTGGAAATGATGCAGACAATTACTTTGATGGAAGCTACAATCTATCTACAATTTTTAAAGCTGCTCTACTACCACTAAACAGGAGATGTAAAACATACAGCAGCACCTGTTATAACGGATGTTTTGTAACTCTAGAAACGACTTACCGTTTATAGACGGGGTAGGCTACAATGTTTCTTCGTAAACCTATTCCTGCAGGAATTAAAGGTTTGGTGGTTGTAAAATGTCCAAAGATAAGAAAATATTGTCGGTCTGAATCCCGAATGATATGTCAACTATGAAAGCATCCAAGCTCCGGAAAAATGGTCCCAAATATGTCGCAATTAAAGTCGTATTCCTATACTTGCTATTTCGTGACATTAAGTATTATCTTATCGTTCCAGGTTTTGGAAAGGTACGTCTTGTTCGAACATTAAAAAAAATGCCGATTTTACAACAACAGGATGCCGGTATTGAGATATCCGAGTCTGCCCCAAAGTAGGAACATCGAAACGCGTCTACTGTACTCCACATTCTTCTTTCCCATTGGTTTATTTCTTAGAAGGCGGGACTACTGGTTACTGTACATTGAGGTTTGATTGGCTATGTGAGTTGTCATTCTGCACATAGTTTCTTTTATTTCTTTAAAAAATAAACGATATTTATAGGTCAATATTCTCATCTACAATACATAATCGACTTATGAGTATTTGAGTAGGTCTTGAATAATTATAAAAAATATGAAGAATATGAATAAATGAATGGAGTTTTTGTAGGGTTTTTGGGTTAAATGCTGAAAACAAGGCCTGAGGTAAACACAGGCTTATGATATCTTATACATTTTGTTCTTTGAGATAATCTTCAGCTAATTTAACTTTTTGTGAATTTTAAAGCATTTATGTAATTTAAAAAAAAAGCCTGTGGTCCTGTGTGGCTCAGTTGGTAGAGCATGGTATTTGCAAAGCCTGGGTTGTGGGTTTGTTTCCCATGGGGGAGCAGTATGGAAAAAAAGATGTATGAAATGTATTCACTCTGCAAAAATGTAAGTTGCTCTGGATAAGAGCATCTGCTAAAAGTACATAAAGGCCTCATAATTCATGAAGGTCATGTTAACTGACTGAAATGATCTCATATTTTCCCTATAAGGATGGCTGAACGAACCAGAGGTAACTCATTTCTGGGTTTTAGGACTACAAGCTGGCGAGCTCTACAGATGCAGCGTTTAAGTGCAAGTCGGAACTAGGAAACTGGGACATTTTTGACTTTTGGTAACTGGTTGTAGTTAATCACATGTCTCGTTTAACGAATTACCGAGTTTCCTAGTCCGACTAGTATGTGAATGCTGTAAGGGTACCACAGTATGCCTCATAATACCCATAAAACCTAGCGGTCAAATACGGAAATGGTTCCAATCGTTTTTCTACCATTCATTTTTTCCCATAGGGGATTTTCGTATAGTCTTACCCTGGCGTGACGTTTTGACAACCGTGTAAATTTCTCTCAGACAAGGTGACTTTTATCAATATATTTACTCATATTCCCCCCCAAAAAACATTATTTTTTTAATGAAATGCTAATTAGCTGCTAATGTGGCTATCATGTAGAACTACAAATGCCTGTCTCAAGCTTCATAACACTAACCAGGGTCATGATGATCTGTGACTGCCGAATCGAGGTAAAGGTAAGAATCTCTGCATTAACTATTTAATGTTAGCTACATTTAGTAATTCATAAATTGGCAAAATGTGTATAAATTTACAATTCTGGGGCCTCCCGAGTGGCGCAGTGGTCTAAGACAGTGCTAGCTGTGCCACTAGAGATCCTGGTTCGGAGTCCAGGCTCTGTCGCAGCTGGCCGCGACCGGGAGGCCCTTGGGGTGGTGCACAATTGGCCCAGCGTCGTCCGGGTTAGGGAGTGTTTGGCTGGCAGGGAGATCCTTGTCTCATTGTGCACTAGTGACTCCTGTGGCGTGCTGGGTGCTGTGCATGCTGACATGGTCATTTACATTGTCATTTAGCAGACGCTCTTATCCAGCGTGACTTACAAATTGGTGCATTCACCTTATGATATCCAGTTTACAATAGTGTGGGGGGGGGGGTTAGAAGGATTACTTTATCCTATCCCAGGTATTCCTTAAAGAGGTGGGGTTTCAGGTGTCTCCGGAAGGTGGTGATTGACTCCGCTGTCCTGGGGTCGGTCGCCAGGTGTACGGTGTTTCCTCCGACACATTGGTACGGCTGGCTTCCGGGTTGGATGGGCATTGTGTCAAGAAGCAGTGCGGCTTGGTTGTGTTTCTGAGGACGCATGGCTCTCGACCTTCGCCTCTCCCGAGTCCGTACGGGAGTTGCAGCGATGAGACAAGACTGTAACTACCAATTGGATACCATGAAATTGGGGAGAAAAAGGGGTGAAAGTACAAAAATATATATATATATAAAAAATAATGTACAATTCTGTGAACTATCTTGGCCAATTTTACACAATCCCTGTTATCTAGCTAGCTAGCTCATGGTTAGCTAGTTAGCAATATTAGCATGGCTAGACGCCGTCTATTTGTCTAGTCATTTAAATGCATGAAAAAAATCATAAAAAACAGTTTAGCTTTCATAAACCAACAGTCTAGCTAGCTAACTTAACTAGCAAGCTAACTTAAATGGTGAAGCTAGGCGTTTCTTGATAATGTTTGTGTGTTGTGTTTCAATATGCTTTGTGTTGTAGTCACGACAGTCAAAGATATATAGTTAAGCAAACTTTACTAGGCATGTTGTCAATCAGCAGATTAACAAAGTAAGTAACAACAGGTTTCCGTTTCCTGTGTAACATCAATATTGCTACACCTACTACTTGACGCTATCTGTATTATTTTTTTTAATTTAACTTGGCAAGTCAGTTAAGAACAAATTCTTATTTTCAATGACAGCCTAGGAACAGTGGGGTTAACTGCCTCGTTCAGGGGCAGAACGACAGATTCGTACCTTGTCAGCTCAGGGATTCGATCTAGCGACCTTTCAGTTACTGGCCCAATGATCTAACCACTAGGCTACCTGCTGGTTACTGGTCCAACGCTCTAACCACTAGGCTACCTGCTGGTTACTGGCCCAACGCTCTAACCACTAGGCTACCTGCTGGTTACTGGCCCAACGCTCTAACCACTAGGCTACCTGGACTTTCGAGATGCTTTAGAGATGGACTGATTAGCATCTCTTGAGTCAGCAGTATGCTTACTCTACTGCAGGAAGACATCGATATGTTTGCCGTTACCCTCTGGACCACAGATCATTAGTATAGCTACTATAATGACAAAGTGAAAACATGTTTTTAGAAATTTTAGTAAAGTTATTAAAAATTAAATACAGAAATATTTCATTTTCATAAGTATTCACACCCCTGAGTCAATACATGTTAGAAACAACTTTGGCAGCAATTAGAGCTGTAAGTCATTCTGGGTAAATCTGTAAGAACTTTACTCACCTTGATTGTACAATATTAGAAACGCTGTGTTTTGTGTACGTTTACCCTGGCGTGACATTATCGATAACCATGTCAACCAATCTCTGACAAGGTGACTTTTATCAATACATTGATATGTATTTAAACTCAGATTAAAAAAAAAAAAATGCTAATTAGCATCAGTGTAGACATCATGCAAAACTACAAATCACAGCATGCTCCTGCACCTCATCTCTAGCTGACACCTTTGCTAACAGGTCAATTGTGTCATTTTAAAACTTGCAATAGACAGTTCACAGAATTGTCAATTTTAAAGAAATGTTGCCAATTTATTCTTTACTACATTTAGCTAACATTACATAGATAATCAAGAGCACAGGCGGCTGGTGGCACTTTAATTGGGGAGGATGGGTTTTATAGTAATGTTTGGAAAGAATAAATGGAATGGTTTGACTGTGTTTGATGCCATTCCATTCACTCCATTCCAGCCATTATTGTGAGCCGTCCTCCCCTCAGCAGCCTCCTGTGATCCAGAGATGTTTTACCTTTGCCTCGAGTATCATACAGATCATCATGGCATTTGTAGTTTTTTATGATAGCCACATTAGCAGCTAATTAGCGTAAAAATACAGGCAAATATATTGATAAAAGTCACCTTGTTTTAGAGAGTTTTATACGGTTTTCAAAACGTCACCCCAGGGGTAAGCCTACACAAAACACAGCCGTTGTTGTATGTGTATATAAAGTCCCCTATGGGGGAAAAAAAAAAAATATGGTGGAAAAACGATTGGATCATTTCCCTGTTTGACCGCTAGATTAAACCGAGGACATTTAGTTCCACGTGGAGAAAGTTGCGTTCTGTGCATGATTCTCTTTATGGTTGTGTTTACAAGTCATTAATCATAATGTCGTTGACAGTACTGTAAGGATCCGGGGAAAAAAGCGACTTTCCAGCATAACATTAACCATTTTATATGTCACAATGCTATTTCATGTTGTTATCTCGAAATGATCCAGCAGATGGCAGTACCATTACCTGGCTATGTGATTTAGTGAGCCACGTCCAAACCTGTTAGTTAGCTCGCAATAAACAACGAGCAATGAATGATATGGAAGCCCGTGCCTGTTGTTCACTCATTCTTATACTGAACAACAATATAAAATGCAACATGTAAAGTGTTGGTCCCCATGTTTCATGAGCTGAAATAAAAGATCCCAGAAATGTTCCATACACAAAAAAAAAATGTATTTCTCTCAAATGTTGTGCACACGTTTGTTTACATCCCTGTTAGTGAGCGTTTCTCCTTTGCCAATTGACAGGTTTGGCATATCAAGCATCTGATTAAACAGCATAATCATTACACAGGTGCACCTTGTGCTGGGGACAATAAAAGGCCACTCTAAAATGTGCAGTTTTGTCACACAACACAATGACACAGATGTCTCAAGTTTGGAGGGAGCGTGCAATTGGCACGTTGACTCCAGGTATGTCCACCAGAGCTGTTGCCAGATAATTGTAATGTTAATTTCTCTACCAACGTTGTTTTAGAGAATTTGGTAGTGTCCAACCAGCCTCACAACCGCAGACCACGTGTATGGTGTTGTATGGGCCAGCGGTTTGCTGATGTCTTGTTAACAGAGTGCCCCATGGTGGCGGTGGGGTTATTGCTATGGGCAGGCATACAGTACGCTAAAGACAACGAACACAATTGCATTTTATTGATGGCAATTTGAATGCACAAAAATACCGTGACGAGATCCTCAGGTTCAGAAGAGGACTGGCCACCCCTCATAGCCTGGTTCCTCTCTAGGTTTCTTCCTAGGTTTTTGGCCTTTCTAGGGAGTTTTTCCTAGCCACCGTGCTTCTACACCTGCATTGCTTGCTGTTTGGGGTTTTAGGCTGGGTTTCTGTACAGCACTTTGAGATATCAGCTGATGTAAGAAGGGCTATATAAATACATTTGATTTGATTGTGAGGACCATTTTAAGGTATCTGTGACCAACAGATCCATATCTGTATTCCCAGTCATGTGAAATCCATAGATTAGGGACTAATTTAATTCTATTGACTGATTTTCTCATATGAACTCAGTAAAATCAATGAAATTGTTGCGTTTATATTTCACAGTCCAGCAATAATATGTCTTAAACAAGTTGTTATTTTATATGTATAACATTAGCTGCAAAAAGCAAACAGGCAACTAGTTCAAATCTATTAGCCAGATGAGGAAAACAATTCTCAAATAAAAATTGCAATTACTAAATATCGACATGTAGACTATGGTTTACGTCAGAGAAGTAGATACACTTTCTGATAACCTCGTAGCCCCAGCTCACCAACTCGGGTACGACAGTCTACGGAATCATTATCGGCATTGAGTGATTACATATTTGTGTGCTGATGGTGTAGCTACAAATCCAGTTTATTCCATTGAAAACGACTGACATCTGCATTCATTCATGCGTTCTGGCAAGATAGTCAATGCAATGTCTGAGGCAGGGAAAAAGATAGATGGTCGGTCAGTCATTCGGTGTTCAAACAAGATAGTTGACAAATAACGACACTATATCTGGACCTCAGCTAACTAGCTAGTTACCTAGTTAGGTGCTACAGATGGGCTAGCTAATGATAGATAGCTACAGTATTTCTGTTTTTGCATGCATACATACTGCACATTGGCGGTGGGTAAAGATTGGATAAATTAAAATACATTGAGATTAAATTGTCGCTTTTTTTTCTCACAAATGGAACATATCAACTTCCTATCCAATGTTGCAATGAGAGCTAACAGGCTGGCCGACGGTATATGTATTTAGAAAAACATATATAGCATACAGGTCAGCTGCAAACAAGCAAGGCTATGTAGCTAGCATTTCCTCCATGAACGTAGCAAACCTAACTACCAACCTAGAAAAATAGATGCTTGATAGTGTTAATGATTTTATAGAAAGAGTGTATATATAACGGTGTATATTCATTAGATAATCTAGCTCGTCTGCATATAGTTTCCTATGCGTCCTCGAGTCCAGCTTTCCGACGCTCGCAACCCGGAACTACGAGAATGGCTTTTAAAAAAAAAAGTTTATTTAACTAGACAAGTCAGTTAAGAACAAATTCTTATTTACAATGACGATCTAGGAACAGTGGGTTAACTGCCTTGTTCAGGGGCAGAACGACAGATTTATACCTCGTCAGCTCAGGGGATTCAATCTTGAAACCTTTTGGTTACTAGTCCAACTCTCTAACCACTAGGCTACCTGCTGGTTACTAGTCCAACGCTCTAACCACTAGGCTACCTGCTGGTTACTAGTCCAACGCTCTAACCACTAGGCTACCTGCTGGTTACTGGCCCAACACTCTAACCACTAGGCTACCTGCTGGTTACTGTCCCAACGCTCTAACCACTAGGCTACCTGCTGGTTACTGACCCAACGCTCTAACCACTAGGCTACCTGCTGGTTACTGGCCCAACGCTCTAACCACCAGGCTACCTGCTGGTTACTGACCCAACACTCTAACCACTAGGCTACCTGCTGGTTACTGGTCCAACGCTCTAACCACTAGGCTACCTGCTGGTTACTGGTCCAACGCTCTAACCACTAGGCTACCTGCTGGTTACTAGTCCAACGCTCTAACCACTAGGCTACCTGCTGGTTACTGGCCCAACGCTCTAACCACTAGACTACCTGCTGGTTACTAGTCCAACACTCTAACCACTAGGCTACCTGATGGTTACTGGCCCAACGCTCTAACCACTAGGCTACCTGCTGGTTACTGGTCCAACGCTCTAACCACTAGGCTACCTGCTGGTTACTGGCCCAACGCTCTAACCACTAGGCTACCTGCTGGCTACTGGCCCAACGCTCTAACCACTAGGCTACCTGCTGGTTACTGGTCCAACGCTCTAACCACTAGGCTACCTGCCGTCCCTTTGTTAACATACCTTCTGATTTGGTTTATAGCCTAGACAAGCATACTTAGAAAAACGTACACATGCTCCTGATGTTTGACACATTGCCTATTTTGAATAAAATATACTATACAATATAATTACGAAAAGGATGTTTAGGTTAGATTTTAAATCGACTTACATGCACGTTTTAGGTTTGTAGTTTTATAGCATAACCACATTTTGTATTTTCTTCTGTCTAATGTTGCAGAAAAAAATATTTATGGAAACATAAACAGGAAAACATTGGATCTATAGTTGGAAATGAACCCTAGAGCTATATTAATCAATGGGAAACTGTTTAATGGAAAGGCTGTGACAGCTGGTAAAACAGATCAGTCTGGTGGGGTCTATGAGGGGACAGTCTCTCCAAGCCCTTCCAAAATCAATACTCTCTAATAGTTTGACCTAATAAATGGGCTCATGCCAATCTAAAATATATATATTTTTTCCTGTTCAAAGTAGCCCACTGCTAAGGTATATTGCAGGGTGGTATAAGGAGGGGGCACAAAAAAACACACAAGGCGGAGTTACAGAATTCACCAAGTGTCTGCACTGTCTCTCTCTCTCTCTCTCTCTCTGCTTAGTTGAAAAGAAGTGGGGAGGGTAGGTTAACTTGTAAATGAAGTGGTCGAATACGTGACCGAAATCTCAACAAGACCACCCAATCTGCAAATATGTAACGGCCGGACTAAACGTTGGATAATATTGCCGAATGGAAAACATGAAATTCCCTGTAAGAAGCACAAAGAAGCTATGTTTTTACGCGGCGTTGTTGGTGTCGCTTATGAGCGACCTGGCAATGGGAGGTAAGAGCTCTGATAATTCGACATTTTCCCCCGAGGATCCGAGATTGATTGCAATCTGTATACATTGTGTTTTAGGTGGTATATATGCGTTTGACACTGTAATTCACGAATGTATTTTTAAGTGCGAGAAAATAACACAATTGGGGCTTTGGTCCTGAGCTCACTTGATACGTCGAATAAAATCAACTTTATGTCAAGACTTATAATTACAGTTTGATAATGGTGATACCAGACTTAATGCTATGTGTCTTCCAATGAAAAAACTCAATATTGAGTTAAAGCTATAATCGCATAAGTTATACTTGTGATAAAGAAATCGATTATATCCAGCATTTCAACAATTCAATTATTAAGTAAAAAAAAAAAAAAGTATCACTTTCAGAATAGAAAACTGCCCTGAGGGTTGTCCATGGCTACACACAAATTAATAATTTTATAAAGAAAACGCATTTATATATTGTACTGCACAGTGAAGACACATTGTATAACACAGAATCATCAGACTGAATCTGAACTCTTGAACTTGAAAAACATCAAAAATTACATTACTGGAAATGAAAATGAGCCCAGAAAAATAGACAGAAATAGATAGTAGGGGCTCTGCATCCCAAAGGTGAATCACCCTATTCCCTATACTGTAGTGCACTACTTTTGACTATAGCCCTATGGGTAGTGCACTACGTAGGGGAATAGGGTGCCATTCTGGGAGGTACACCCTGGTCTGATTTGGAATAAAAGGACACATGAAAAGTAATTAGTGACATCTTTCATTTTTGTTCCCTGTGATTACACATACCCTAATACATAAAAGCTATTTCTAGTTAAAGCAAACATTCATTAGGCAGCTGTATCATTTTATATAGTAAACGGAATGAGAGTAATCTAGATGAAGAGTTTCTCACATTTGTGTATTTTTTATTTTCATCAGAAATTATTGCTTATGAGTACCATTGTGTGTGTGTGTGTGTGTGTGTGTGTGTGTGTGTGTAAGTAAAATAGTACTCTTCTCAGATGTTTAATTCATAGATTTTAGATCTGTATTAAAAATGTGTTTTTTTGTTTTGCTAAATGCTATATTATCCATTGTTTAACTAGGATGGAATATTCATACCCTGTATATTTGACTGTGATTATGTGGTTGTCTCACTAAACTAGTTAAAGATGAATGCACTTTACTGTAAATCACTCGGGATAAGAGCATCTGCTAAATTACTCAAATGTTTAATGTACTTAAAAAAAAAAAAAAATGACATACAGATGTCATATTACTGTATAGAATTATTTTTTTTAAATATTGATGTCACAAATGTAATTTTTTTTACATTTCTTTATAAAAAAATGTAGTTATTTGTTACATTAGACTGTGTACTACCTAGCAGTACTACTGATTTTCTCTGAGGAGGATATATAGTATTACTGTATAAAACCTAGCAGTACTACTGATTTCTCTGAGAGTGAGGAGGATATATAGTATTACTGTGTAAAACCTAGCAGTACTACTGATTTCTCTGAGGAGGATATATAGTATTACTGTGTAAAACCTAGCAGTACTACTGATTTCTCTGAGAGTGAGGAGGATATATAGTATTACTGTGTAAAACCTAGCAGTACTACTGATTTCTCTGAGAGTGAGGAGGATATATAGTATTACTGTATAAAACCTAGCAGTACTACTGATTTCTCTGAGAGTGAGGAGGATATATAGTATTACTGTATAAAACCTAGCAGTACTACTGATTTCTCTGAGGAGGATATATAGTATTACTGTGTAAAACCTAGGAGTACTACTGATTTCTCTGAGGAGGATATATAGTATTACTGTATAAAACCTAGCAGTACTACTGATTTCTCTGAGGAGGATATATAGTATTACTGTATAAAACCTAGCAGTACTACTGATTTCTCTGAGGAGGATATATAGTATTACTGTGTAAAACCTAGCAGTACTACTGATTTCTCTGAGGAGGATATATAGTATTACTGTATAAAACCTAGCAGTACTACTGATTTCTATGAGAGTGAGGAGGATATATAGTATTACTGTGTAAAACCTAGCAGTACTACTGATTTCTCTGAGAGTGAGGAGGATATATAGTATTACTGTGTAAAACCTAGCAGTACTACTGATTTATCTGAGAGTGAGGAGGATATATAGTATTACTGTATAAAACCTAGCAGTACTACTGATTTCTCTGAGAGTGAGGAGGATATATAGTATTATTGTATAAAACCTAGCAGTACTACTGATTTCTCTGAGAGTGAGGAGGATATATAGTATTACTGTATAAAACCTAGCAGTACTACTGATTTCTCTGAGAGTGAGGAGGATATATAGCATTACTGTGTAAAACCTAGCAGTACTACTGATTTCTCTGAGAGTGAGGAGGATATATAGTATTACTGTGTAAAACCTAGCAGTACTACTGATTTCTCTGAGGAGGATATATAGTATTACTGTATAAAACCTAGCAGTACTACTGATTTCTCTGAGGGGGATATATAGTATTACTGTATAAAACCTAGCAGTACTACTGATTTCTCTGAGAGTGAGGAGGATATATAGTATTACTGTATAAAACCTATCAGTACTTCTGATTTCTCTGAGAGTGAGGAGGATATATAGTATTACTGTATAAAACCTAACAGTACTACTGATTTCTCTGAGTGTGAGGAGGATATATAGTATAACTGTATAAAACCTAGCAGTACTACTGATTTCTCTGAGGAGGATATATAGTATTACTGTGTAAAACCTAGCAGTACTACTGATTTCTCTGAGAGTGAGGAGGATATATAGTATTACTGTGTAAAACCTAGCAGTACTACTGATTTCTCTGAGGAGGATATATAGTATTACTGTGTAAAACCTAGCAGTACTACTGATTTCTCTGAGGAGGATATATAGTATTACTGTATAAAACCTAGCAGTACTACTGATTTCTCTGAGGAGGATATATAGTATTACTGTATAAAACCTAGCAGTACTACTGATTTCTCTGAGAGTGAGGAGGATATATAGTATTACTGTATAAAACCTAGCAGTACTACTGATTTCTCTGAGAGTGAGGAGGATATATAGTATTACTGTATAAAACCTAGCAGTACTACTGATTTCTCTGAGAGTGAGGAGGATATATAGTATTACTGTGTAAAACCTAGCAGTACTACTGATTTCTCTGAGGAGGATATATAGTATTACTGTGTAAAACCTAGCAGTACTACTGATTTCTCTGAGAGTGAGGAGGATATATAGTATTACTGTATAAAACCTAGCAGTACTACTGATTTCTCTGAGAGTGAGGAGGATATATAGTATTACTGTATAAAACCTATCAGTACTTCTGATTTCTCTGAGAGTGAGGAGGATATATAGTATTACTGTATAAAACCTAACAGTACTACTGATTTCTCTGAGTGTGAGGAGGATATATAGTATAACTGTATAAAACCTAGCAGTACTACTGATTTCTCTGAGGAGGATATATAGTATTACTGTGTAAAACCTAGCAGTACTACTGATTTCTCTGAGAGTGAGGAGGATATATAGTATTACTGTGTAAAACCTAGCAGTACTACTGATTTCTCTGAGGAGGATATATAGTATTACTGTGTAAAACCTAGCAGTACTACTGATTTCTCTGAGGAGGATATATAGTATTACTGTATAAAACCTAGCAGTACTACTGATTTCTCTGAGGAGGATATATAGTATTACTGTATAAAACCTAGCAGTACTACTGATTTCTCTGAGAGTGAGGAGGATATATAGTATTACTGTATAAAACCTAGCAGTACTACTGATTTCTCTGAGAGTGAGGAGGATATATAGTATTACTGTATAAAACCTAGCAGTACTACTGATTTCTCTGAGAGTGAGGAGGATATATAGTATTACTGTGTAAAACCTAGCAGTACTACTGATTTCTCTGAGGAGGATATATAGTATTACTGTGTAAAACCTAGCAGTACTACTGATTTCTCTGAGAGTGAGGAGGATATATAGTATTACTGTATAAAACCTAGCAGTACTACTGATTTCTCTGAGGAGGATATATAGTATTACTGTATAAAACCTAGCAGTACTACTGATTTCTCTGAGAGTGAGGAGGATATATAGTATTACTGTATAAAACCTAGCAGTACTACTGATTTCTCTGAGGAGGATATATAGTATTACTGTATAAAACCTAGCAGTACTACTGATTTCTCTGAGAGTGAGGAGGATATATAGTATTACTGTATAAAACCTAGCAGTACTACTGATTTCTCTGAGAGTGAGGAGGATATATAGCATTTACAGCAACAAAAAAAACATGATTATTTATCTCTCAGAAATGAAACCATCAAGTGATATATTTTAAACAAAAACACGTCTGTCATTGAACAACCCCATGCCATGATTATTAGATAATGGAGAAACACCAATCTCTCTCATAAGTTCTTTAAACAATTCAAGCTAACTTACCAACATTTCTGAAAATGGATATATAACATTTTGGAAAGAAACTTCATATATAGATTTATTTATTTACAGTTTAATGATTTAATACAATCGGAATAAACATCAGTAATTGTCAGCATCATTTAAGGAGCATAATGGTCATTTGTATAATTTTTTAAAATGTATTATGAGATGTATAGAGGGCTATAGGACGTCTTTAGCCTGGCTCAAATATACAGTATCTCACAAAAGTGAGTACACCCCCTCACATTTTTGTAAATATTTGAGTATATCTTTTCATGTGACAACACTGAAGAAATGACACTTTGCTACAATGTAAAGTAGTGAGTGTACAGCTTGTATAACAGTGTAAATTTGCTGTCCACTCAAAATAACACAACAAACAGCCATTAATGTCTAAACCGCTGGCAACAAAAGTGAGTACAACCACCTAAGTGAAAATAACCAAATTGGGCCCAATTAGCCATTTTCCCTCCCCGGTGTCATGTGACTCGTTAGTGTTACAAGGTCTCAGGTGTGAATGGGGAGCAGGTGTGTTAAATTTGGTGTCATCGCTCTCACGCTCCCTCATACTGACTGGTCACTGGAAGTTCAACATGGCACCTCATGGCAAAGAACTCTCTGAGGATCTGAAAAAAAGAATTGTTGCTCTACATAAAGATGGCCTGGGCTATAAGAAGATTGCCAGGACCCTGAAACTGAGCTGCAGCACGGTGGCCAAGACCATACAGCGGTTTAACAGGACAGGTTCCACTCAGAACAGGCCTCGCCATGGTCGACCGAAGAAGTTGAGTGCACCTGCTCAGCGTCATATCCAGAGGTTGTCTTTGGGAAATAGACGTATGAGTGCTGCCAGCATTGCTTCAGAGGTTGAAGGGGTGGGGGGGTCAGCCTGTCAGTGCTCAGACCATACGCCACACACTGCATCAAATTGGTCTGCATGGCTGTCGTCCCAGAAGGAAGCCTCTTCTAAAGATGATGCACAAGAAAGCCCGCAAACAGTTTGCTGAAGACAAGCAGACTAAAGACATGGATTACTGGAACCATGTCCTGTGGTCTGATGAGACCAAGATAAACTTATTTGGTTCAGATGGTGTCAAGCGTGTGTGGTGGCAACCAGGTGAGGAGTACAAAGACAAGTGTGTCTTGCCTACAGTCCAGCATGGTGGTGGGAGTGTCATGGTCTGGGGCTGCATGAGTGCTGCCGGCACTGGGGAGCTACAGTTCATTGAGGGAACTATGAATGCCAACATGTACTGTGACATACTGAAGCAGAGCATGATTCCCCCTCCCTTCGGAGACTGGGCCGCAGGGCAGTATTCCAACATGATAACGACCCCAAACACACCTCCAAGACGACCACTGCCTTGCTAAAGAAGCTGAGGGTAAAGGTGATGGACTGGCCAAGCATGTCTCCAGACCTAAACCCTATTGAGCATCTGTGGGGCATCCTCAAACGGAAGGTGGAGGAGTGCAAGGTCTCTAACATCCACCAGCTCCGTGATGTCGTCATGGAGGAGTGGAAGAGGACTCCAGTGGCAACCTGTGAAGCTCTGGTGAACTCCATGCCCAAGAGGGTTAAGGCAGTGCTGGAAGATGATGATGGCCACACAAAATATTGACACTTTGGACCCAATTTGGTTATTTTCACTTAGGGGTTGTACTCACTTTTGTTGCCAGCGGTTTAGACATTAATGGCTGTGTGTTGAGTTATTTTGAGTGGACAGCAAATTATACAAGCTGTACACTCACTACATTACAATGTAGCAAAGTGTTATTTCTTCAGTGTTGTCACATGAAAAGATATACTCAAATATTTACAAAAATGTGAAGGGTGTGTACTCACTTTTGTGAGATACTGTATATAATTATATATAATTATAATTCATTAACGTGGCGTCATATTCTAAAGAGATCGCTCCAGATTTATATTATACCGAGGGACAAAATGAAACAGGAAAAACAACATCAGGAAGGAACATTCCAAGGAGTCGGGTGTTTGTTTTGTATTATCAGACACAGTGATAGTTTGGAAATAAAGCGCCAAAAAAAAAAAATAAATGCATTGACTTGCATTTGATTTGTGACAAAAAAATGCTAAAACGTTTGTGTTTGAAACAGTGGCCAAGTGAACAAAATCAAAAGCATGGATTGCTGTTATAACTTGTCCATGCACTGTTAGAAAAAAAGGTTCTAAAAGGGTTTTAAAAGGGGTTCTTCGGCTGTCCCTCTGCGGGAAAGGGTTCTTTATGGGTTCTATATCGAACCCAAAAGGGATCAACCTGGAACCCAAAAGGGATCAACCTGGAACCCAAAAGGGTTCTACATGGAACCAAGAAAGGGTTCGTCAAAGGGTTCTCCTATGGGGACAGCCAAAGAATCCATTTTGGTTCTAGATAGCACCTTCTTTTTTCTTCTTCTATGAATGTAGACTGTTTACAAGGTAAGGAAACCAAAATTGAATGTTGTCTCTTTAAAGCTCACTCCTCGGTCTAAAAAGCATGTAAATCTATGATGATACGCATTAGATCAGCCAAGGCACAAATTAACATAACTATGAAGTATGGAACCAAAAACACCAGGCTCTTTTGGCCTCAGATTACCACTAAAACTCTTGTATTAGAGGCTGCTAGACTGCCTGCTGGCTTCTGTTCCTGATGAGATGCTCTGTGACATCCCTCTTAGCTCTTAGCTCAAACATGGGTTTCAGGCTCAAATAATAAAATATTGAAAATAACTATACTGCACAAAAATATCAACGCAACATGTAAAGCATACGGTGTCATGTTTCATGTGCTGAAATAAATGATCCTAGAAATGTTTCCATATACATGAAAAGCTTATTTCTCATAAAATGTTTGTACAAATGTGTTTACTTCCCTGTTAGTGAGCATCTTGTCCTTTGCCAAGATAATCCAACCACCTGACAGGTGTGGCATATCAAGAAGCAGATTAAACAGCATGGGGAGAGAGGGGAGGATTTTATACTTTTATTTTAACAGGGAAAACATATTACGACCTAGGTCTCTTTTACAAATGTGCCCTGTATATATACAACATAAATATACACATTATACCTAAACGTATACACATTAAATATACAAAAACAGTCAAGGGAAGCACAATTAAAACATCACAAATCACCCAGAAAAAACAGTTACATTCCTCCACAAATAAGTCCCCAATCAATACTTTAAACTGCCCCGAACGGCACCAGAACATCAAGATAAAATGTATTTTGTTCCAGTAATACGGTGCATTAAAACTAAACAACAGATTTACCCAGCTCGGTGGAAACCCTAGGAACCTCAAAACATTAACCAATCCTGTGAACTGGTGAGGTAACTCAGGTGTCTGCACTTCAACAGCAAAGTTAGATAAGACAGAAGTTTATGAAGTAGGGCCTTGTAAACAAGAAGGGAGTAATGTTGAGATCTACGTGTCTGTAGCGAAGTCCCAGCCAACCTATAGATACAGGACACAGTGATGAGTATTAAAACTGAGTATTAAAACTGAGTATTAAAACTGAGGACCAGCCAACCTATAGATACAGGATACAGTGATGAGTATTAAAACTGAGTATTAAAACTGAGGACCAGCCAACCTATAGATACAGGATACAGTGATGAGTATTAAAACTGAGTATTAAAACTGAGGAGCAGCCAACCTATAGATACAGGATACAGTGATGAGTATTAAAACTGAGTATTAAAACTGAGGACCAGCCAACCTATAGATACAGGACACAGTGATGAGTATTAAAACTGAGTATTAAAACTGAGTATTAAAACTGAGGAGCAGCCAACCTATAGATACAGGATACAGTGATGAGTATTAAAACTGTCACCTGTAACAAAACAAAGAGCACTATGGGAGATGGCATCCAAAGGTTTAAGAGCAGTAGCAGCTGCACTTTGATAAATAATATCACCATAATCAAGAACAGATCAAAGGTTTACTGAATAATCTACTTTTTAAATCGTAGCTTTTTAAATCGTAGCTTCTTATAAACCACATCATCTATATGTTGTTTTGTAAACGACAAATCCTTATCAATCCAAATGCCTAAGTATTTATATGTGGGAACACGCCCATTGGAGAACCGTCTAATGGGTGAACATGTAATTAATCAAACATTCTTACGAGAGTTTGAAAACGCACATGTATTTTGTTTTTGCCTGTATTAAACACATGTTTTGCATAGCTCTAAAAATCTGACTGTAGTTTTGACACAGCCAGATCAACAGGCAGGGTAACAGCATACATTAATAGTATCATTCACATACAGATGATGTTTCCAGGCTTTAACAGATTGGCCAATGGTGTTTCTATAAATAGTAAAGAGAACAGATCCCAAAATCGTCCCCAGGGGTACACCTTTTATGTGCATCAAGAAATTCAGACTTAACCCCATCAATCACGATGGCCTGAGTTCTGTCACTAAGATAATCATGAAACCATCAACAGTCGTCAGAGATCAGGCTTGTCATTTTTACATTTTAGTCATTTAGCAGACGCTCTTATCCAGAGCAACTTACAGTAGCGAATACATACATTTCATTTTATTTATTTTTTGTACTGGCCCCCCGTGGGAATCGAACCCACAACCCTGGCGTTGCACACACCATGCTGGCGTTGTAAACACCATGCTCTACCAACTGAGCTACAGGGAAGCCTTATTGACAACTTATTCAATAAAATAGCATGATCAACAGTATCAAACGCTTTTGACAGGTCCACAAACATTGAAATACTCCTAACCAGTGTCCACTCTTAAAGGGGGGACATTTTAGGCTACAAGCATTTGTGTAATAATGTCCATTTAGCGAAAACATGTTTTAAGAATTTGAGAACATGTTTTAAGAATTTGAGAAGATGAAGTAACTCTTCATGTTATCTCTCTGGGTAAATTTAGGCAACAGAAACATGCATTTCTGTTCATACTGCAAATTGGGCATACTGTAGTGGGCATACTGAAATGTGGGTATACTGCAATGGGTATACTGCAATGGGTATACTGTAGTGGGCATAATGTAATGGGTATACTGCAATGGGTATACTGTAGTGGGCATAATGTAGTGGGCATACTGTAGTGGGCATACTGTAGTGGGCATACTGTAGTGAGTATACTGCAAATTGGGTATACTGTAGTGGGCATACTGTAGTGGGTATACTGCAATGGGTATACTGTAGTGGGCATAATGTAATGGGCATAATGTAGTGGGCATACTGTAGTGGGCATACTGTAGTGGGTATACTGCAAATTGGGTATACTGTAGTGGGTATACTGCAATGGGTATACTGTAGTGGGTATACTGCAATGGGCATACTGTAGTGGGTATACTGTAGTGGGCATACTGTAGTGGGCATACTGTAGTGGGCATACTGTAGTGGGCATACTGTAGTGGGCATACTGTAGTGGGCATAATGTAGTGGGCATACTGTAATGGGCATAATGTAATGGGCATAATGTAGTGGGCATAATGTAGTGGGTATACTGCAAATTGGGTTTACTGTAGTGGGTATGCTGCAAATTGGCTATACTGTAGTGGGTATACTGCAAATTGGGTATACTGCAAATGGTATATACTGTAGTGGGTATACTGTAGTGGGTATACTGAAAATTGGGTATACTGTAGTGGGTATACTGTAGTGGATATACTGTAGTGGGTATACTGCAGTGGGTATACTGCAGTGGGTATACTGTATTGGGTATACTGTAGTTGGCATACTTTAGTGGGTATACTGTAGTGGGTATAGTGCATTGGGTATACTGTAGTGGGTATACTGTAGTGGGTATACTGTATTGGGTATACTGTAGTGAGTATACTGCAGTGGGTATGCTGCAGTGGGTATACTGTATTGGGTATACTGTAGTGGGTATACTGCATTGGGTATACTGTAGTGGGTATACTGCATTGGGTATAGTGCATTGGGTATACTGTAGTGGGTATACTGCATTGGGTATACTGCAGTGGGTATACTGCAGTGGGTATAGTGCATTGGGTATACTGCATTGGGTATACTGTAGTGGGTATACTGCATTGGGTATACTGTAGTGGGTATAGTGCATTGGGTATACTGTAGTGGGTATACTGCATTGGGTATACTGTAGTGGGTATACTGCATTGGGTATACTGTAGTGGGTATACTTTAGTGGGTGTAGTGCGTCTGGTATACTGTAGTGGGTATAGTGTAGTGGGTATACTGTAGTGGGTATACTGTAGTGGGTATACTGCAGTGGGTATACTGTAGTGGGTATACTGCAGTGGGTATACTGTAGTGGGTATACTGCAGTGGGTATACTGTATTGGGTATACTGCAGTGGGTATACTGTAGTGGGTATACTGCATTGGGTATACTGTAGTGGGTATACTGTATTGGGTATACTGTAGTGGGTATACTGCAGTGGGTATACTGCAGTGGGTATACTGTAGTGGGTATACTGTAGTGGGTATACTGCAGTGGGTATACTGCAGTGGGTATGCTGTAGTGGGTATACTGTAGTGGGTATACTGTAGTGGGTATACTGCAGTGGGTATACTGCAGTGGGTATACTGTAGTGGGTATGCTGTAGTGGGTATGCTGTATTGGGTATACTGCATTGGGTATACTGTATTGGGTATACTGCATTGGGTATACTGCAGTGGGTATACTGCAGTGGGTATACTGTAGTGGGTATACTGCAGTGGGTATACTGCAGTGGGTATACTGTAGTGGGTATGCTGTAGTGGGTATACTGTAGTGGGTATACTGCAAATTGGGTATACTGTATTGGGTATACTGCATTGGGTATACTGTAGTGGGTATACTGTATTGGGTATACTGTAGTGGGTATACTGCAGTGGGTATACTGCAGTGGGTATACTGTAGTGGGTATACTGTAGTGGGTATACTGCAGTGGGTATACTGCAGTGGGTATGCTGTAGTGGGTATACTGTAGTGGGTATACTGTAGTGGGTATACTGCAGTGGGTATACTGCAGTGGGTATACTGTAGTGGGTATGCTGTAGTGGGTATGCTGTATTGGGTATACTGTAGTGGGTATACTGCATTGGGTATACTGTATTGGGTATACTGCATTGGGTATACTGCAGTGGGTATACTGCAGTGGGTATACTGTAGTGGGTATACTGCAGTGGGTATACTGCAGTGGGTATACTGCAGTGGGTATACTGTAGTAGGTATGCTGTAGTGGGTATACTGTAGTGGGTATACTGCAAATTGGGTATACTGTATTGGGTATACTGCATTGGGTATACTGTAGTGGGTATACTGTATTGGGTATACTGCATTGGGTATACTGCAGTGGGTATACTGCAGTGGGTATACTGTAGTGGGTATACTGTAGTGGGTATACTGCAGTGGGTATACTGTATTGGGTATACTGCAGTGGGTATACTGTATTGGGCAGTGGCGGTCATTGCTGTTTAATTCCATTCACCCAGTTCAATGTACCAGCGAAAGGTTTAGACTACTACATGATACTAGAATGTTCCCTTGTACCCATCATGAGGTTGCTACAACCTAGTCTATGAATGAAAGTTTACAACGTAGATGCACACAGGTCGAGAGAAGAATTTGAGGTGACAGACGGTGACATTTAATACCGTCTTGCACACACTCTCGCCTGCATCTATCTGATCTGAGGTGTAATCATTAGTCCAACAGTTGCAAGCGAGAGTTTCTTTTGAACAAATTCAGGTATTTATCCCCGTTTTTGTTCTGTTTGCTTCCGTTTAAGAAACGTTTTTCAACAGAATCGGGGGAATGAATACACCCCTGATAACGAGTAAACACAGTTCACTTTCATAACAGCCACGTTGTATTCCTTCTCTTCCCCTCGCTTGTGGACTTCAATGAAACACATCAGCTGTATGTGACCAGGCAAAAAAAAATGTTTCCAAGCCAAACCAAACCATATCATAACCGCTGCACACAGCCTACATCGTTGTCACCATATTAGCTAAAGTAACGTCATAGTCAGCATAGCTCATAGAACTAACGCGTTAGTAAACCCGCTACGATCATGCAGTAACGTTCGTGTACAGTCAGTAAGCAGTTACACCGGCGGGCCCCGGTGGCAATAAATTAGTAAAACCAAAAGCTTACCTTGACTTGGAAGAGTTCCATTGTTGTGTTGGAAAGTCATAGCCAGCTAGCTAACATAGCATCCCTTTGTTTGAGCATGGGGTTTCAGTAGGCTAAACTAACTAGCTACATTTGCTAGCTAAGTAAGTGAAACTGAAAGTGAAAAAAATGACATTCTCTCTCTATTTCTCTCTTGCTCTTCCTTCATTTTGGAAACGGTACAACTATTGTCTTTCTCTCTTTAAGTCAACTACTCACCACATGTTATGCACTGCAGTGCTAGCTAGCTGTAGCTTATGCTTTCAGTAATAGATTCATTCTCTGATCCTTTGATTGG
>NC_138314.1:46647500-46675000 GCF_965601325.2 Salmo salar
TGACTGTATAATGATCCGGACCAGAACCTGACTGTATAGTGATCCAGACCAGAACCTGACTGTATAATGATCCGGACCAGAACCTGACTGTATAATGATGTAGAGCAGAACCTGACTGTATAATGATCCGGACCAGAACCTGACTGTATAATGATCCGGACCAGAACCTGACTGTTCCAACACAGTTATATCTCTCTCTCTCTGTCTCTCTCTCTCTCTCTCTCTCTCTCTTCTCTCTCTCTCTCTCTCTCTCTCTCTCTCTCTCTCTCTCTGTCTCTCTCTGTCTCTCTGTCTCTGTCTCTCTCTGTCTCTCTGTCTCTCTCTGTCTGTCTGTCTCTCTGTCTCTCTCTCTGTCTCTCTCTGTCTCTCTCTCTCTCTCTCTCTCTCTCTCTCTCTCTCTCTCTCTCTCCAGCCTCGTTCTATGGCGATGGCTATGTGCAGCTGAAGACAGTGGAGTCGTCGAACCGTAACTCCCTGCGTGTTCGCTTCCGTACCTCCAGCCCCCGCGGCCTGCTCTTCCTCGCTGCCGGCCACACAGACTACCTTCTAGTGGAGCTGAACGCTGGTCGCCTGCAGGTCAGTTCATCTATAGCCTAGACTTCAAAACACACACCTTACACACATGTAGACTCATTACACACACACACACACACACGTTACATACACACCTCCAGCTATGTCTCTATCCCAGCTCCCAGCTGACAGTCAGTCACTCAGCACAATAACACAAACAGACAGGCAGGCAGGCAGGCAGGCAGGCAGGCAGACAGACAGACAGACAGACAGACAGAATTAGATTACTACCAGCCAATTTCTAAACTATCTTTCCTTAAAAAAATATTAGAATCACTGGCAGACACTCAGCTAAGAACGTTTTTAACTTCAAATGATATTGTTAATGTAATGGTATTGTTAATGTAATAGTATTGTTAATGTAATGGTATTGTTAATGTACATAATGGTATTGTTAATGTAAATAATGGTATTGGTATTGTTAATGTAATTATATTGTTAATGTAATGGTATTGTTAATGTAATGGTATTGTTAATGTAATTATATTGTTATTGTAATGGTATTGTTAATGTAATGGTATTGTTAATGTAATTGTATTGTTAATGTAATGGTATTGTTAATGTAATGGTATTGTTAATGTAATTATATTGTTAATGTAATGGTATTGTTAATGTAATGGTATTGTTAATGTAATGATATTGTTAATTTAATGGTATTGTTAATGTAATGGTATTGTTAATGTAATGGTATTGTTAATGTAATTATATTGTTAATGTAATGGTATTGTTAATGTAATTGTATTGTTAATGTACATAATGGTATTGGTATTGTTAATGTAATTATATTGTTAATGTTCACCAGTCTGGTTTTAACCCCGGTCTTAGCACCACTTCAGCTGCTACACGTGTCTTAGATGATATGTTACATTTCTTAAATCGTTGGAATGACCGTGCTGCCATATTTATAGACCTATCCAAGGCCTTTGATACTGTCGACCATCCCCTACTCATTCCCCTACTCATTCAAAAGTTGTCTGATATGGGCCTCGACGTGGCGTCTTGCACAGTGTGTGCTTTCTGACGGTGTCAAGTTACCTCGATATTACTAAAGGTTTAATATATACATCAAATTGGTAGGGACAATAGCGTACTTAACTGTGTCATCTGTGGTACATAACTGTGGTTCTCGTGTGGCTCAGTTGGTAGAGCATGGTGTTTGCAATGCCAGAGTTGTGTGTTCAATTCCCACGGGGGACCAGTATGGGGGAAAAAATGTATGAAATGTATGCATTCACTACTGTAAGTCGCTCTGGATAAGAGCCTCTGCTTAAATGTAAATCTGCATACAGATGAATCTAATCTGTTTTCAAATTCTCGTGGAAATATTTCAGATGGCTTAAACGTTTATGCATTGGATGGTTCTTTTCATAGAGCAGGTTCATACCTATAAATATCTGGGCTTTTGGATTGATAAAAATTGGACATTTAAAAAAACATACGGAAGAGCTAGTTAAGAAGCTGAAAATGTAGGCTTAATTTATAGAAAACCTCTTAAGGATCGGTCCCTTTTTTTTCTTCAATTTTCTCCTAAAAGGACATACTCAAATCTAACTGCCTGTAGCTCAGGCCCTGAAGCAAGGATATGCATATTCTTGGTACCATTTGAAAGGAAACACTTTGAAGTTTGTGGAAATGTGACATTAATGTAGGAGAATATAACACGTTAGATCTGGTAAAAGATAATACAAACCAAAAAAACATGCGTTTTCTATATTTATTTTTTTGCATCATCTTCGATATGCAAGAGAAAGGCCAGACAGTGATGTAGGATTCTAGGTGTAATTTAGAGGTTGTTCACAAGATGGCAGCAGTGTGTGTGCAAAGTTTCAGACTGATCCAGTGAAGAATTACATCGCTGCACAATATTTTGTATCAAGTCTGACAGGGGTTTGCCCAAAGGTGCTGAATTGGTCAATTTATACATTTTCAAGTTCATAACTGTAGAGAACATACAAAAATGCTATGGAAATAAAAAAATGTAAGTTTACACACTCCCAGTAATGATATACATGATGCATCGTTAGCTTCCCTACAGAAAAACACTTACCTTCACACATCTAGATGGCCGGGTGTGGGGCCAGAGACAGCAGGGGTTCAAACTACATTTTAATATAAAAATTTATTTTATCAAACAAAACTATGCTACATTTTATGTCTGGGACCCTCCGGATGACAAATCAGAGAAAGATTACTGAATGTAAGTACATTATTTACCTTCAGAGGTGAATGTATCAAACCAGTTGGCGTGATAAAAGTATTTTGTTGTTGTGCACTATCCTCAAACAATAGCATGGTATTTTTTCGCTGTAATAGCTACTGTAAATTGGACACTGCAGTTAGATTAACAATAATTTAAGCTTTCTGCCTATATAAGACATGTCTATGTCCCGGGAAAGTTGGCTGTTGTTTACAATGTCATTTTAGCCACATTATCGCATATTTGTAAGGGGTGTGTACTGGCGGCAGAGAAGTCAGGCGCAGGAGAGCAAAAAAACGGTGTTTTCAACAGCGCATTTTAATAATAAAATCAAACGGAAATAGAACAATAATCAATGGGTACAAAACCCGTCGCACACCAGACATAACGTGCACAAGCACTTACAATAAACAATTCCGGACAAGGACATGAGGGGGGAGGACAGAGGGTTAAATACACAACATGTAATGATGGAATTGAAACCAGGTGTGTGGAAAGACAAGACAAAACAAATGGAAAATGAAAAGTAGATCGATGATGGCTAGAAGGCCGGCGACGTCGAACGCCGCCCGAACAAGGAGAGGTACCGACTTGGGCGGAAGTCGTGACAATATTGAGCAACAACTGTCCTGGTTTAGGGACTTGATCCAGTAGAGGTTTTAAGAAACTGAAATTTAAACGAGGCATAATTTATAGAAATGGATCACGTCTCTCCCTGAACAGCAGTAGCAAGATTGTACAGTCAACTTTTCTGCCAGTTCTTGACTACGGTGACACCATTTATCGGAATTCAGCAGCCACTACTATTATACCTTTAGATGCCATCTAGCATAGCGCCCGTCGTTTTTATCACAGGTGATACACAAGCTTCCCAACTTACCTACCTTCGCCTTTTAAAATATAAGAACATGAGATACCAAACCGGTTAACTCTTAAGATTCCTCGTGTCCAAACTAGATTAATCCTCTAATTTTCACTCTCCACATTTTTGGAAACACTTTTACAAAATGCATTACATTTGGTTTCCTGGTGCCACTAGGGCAGTTTAAAACCCTGATGATAAATCAATCAATCAAATGTATTTCTAAAGCCCTTTTTCACATCAGCCGATGTCACAAAGTGCTTATACAGAAACCCAGCCTAAAACCCCTAAAACCCCCAAACAGCAAGCAATGCAGATGTAGAAGCACGGTGGCTAGGAAAAAAACGCCCTAGAAAGGCAGGAACGTAGGAAGAAACCTAGAGAGGAACCAGGCTCTGAGGGGTGGCCAGTTCTCTTCTGGCTGTGCCGGGTGGAGATTATAACAGAACATGGCCAAGATGTTCAAATGTTCATAAATGACCAGCAGGGTCAAATAATAATAATCACAGTTGTTGTCGAGGGTGCAACAGGTCAGCACCTCAGGAGTAAATGTCAGTTGGCTTTTCATAGCCGATCATTCAGAGTTAGAGACAGTAGGTGCGGTAGAGAGTCGAAAACTGCAGGTCCGGAGAGAGTCGAAAAACTGCAGGTCCGGTGAACAGGTCATGGTTTTATTTTAATTTTATTTCACCTTTATTTAACCAGGTAGGCCAGTTGAGAACAAGTTCTCATTTACAACTGCGACCTGGCCAACATAAAGCAAAGCAGTGCGACAAAAACAACAACACAGAGTTACACATGGAATAAACAAACGTGCAGTCAATAACACAATAGAAAAATCTTTATACAGTGTGTGCAAATGTAGTAAGGAGGTAAGGCAATAAATAGGTCATAGTGGCAAAGTAATTACAATTTAGCAAATAACACTGGAGTGATACAGTGGGCTCCAAAATTAGTGGCACCCCTGACTGGCAATGCACAAACAATACTTTTTGAGGCATGAGTTAGTCTCCTAGCAGATGGTGCTTGTCACAGTGGGAGCGCGGGGATATGTTGAGGCTCCCTCAGAACAACTAGAAATACAGTTGGTGAGGTTGTTAGAAATACAGTGTGGCTCAGTTGGTAGAGCATGGTAGAGCATGGTGTTTGCATGGTGTTTGGAATGCCAGGGTTGTGGGTTCAATTCCCACGGGGGACCAGTACGGGGGAAAAAAATGTATGAAATGTATGCATTCACTACTGTAAGTCGCTCTTGATAAGAGCGTCTACTAAAATGTAAAAATGTTGTTAGAAATACAGTTGGTGAGGTTGTGACTGTATATTAAAGATGCTCCACCATTTTTTTGGTTGCTAAAATTCAAATAGTTCGCCTAATTTCAGTTTATGTGACAAAACAAGCAGGTATACTGTGGAGAATCATTGTACCATCCAAACCGCTGTAAAATGTATTTTCCATAACCAAAAATGTTGTATTTTCAGCTGTTTGAAGCTGGTGTACAAAACCGAAAGTAAAAGACCTAAAATCAAATCTTAAGAACGGGAAGCATAGATACACCGCACATAGATCTACTGCTTCTTAGACTTGGTTTTAATGAAAATGACAGATCTATAACTCACATTTCTATGTGAATTTGGTCAGGTTGCCCCAAAAAAACATACATATTGCAACTTTAAGAGTTGTGCACATTGATCGGTCATTTCATTTGTAGATGCATTCAAATGGTGAAATTAGTAAATGTTACATTCAGAGGTCACCATCGATCTGATATCCTGGAAATGTTGATTCATAGTCATGTTCCAGGAGATACAGTGCCTTTAGAAAGTATTCACACCCCTTGACTTTTTCCACATTGTGTTACAGCGGAGGTTTCCTCGCAAAGAAGGGCACCTATTTTTAAAGCAGACATTGAATATCCCTTTGAGCAAGTTATTAATTACATTTTCACTACAAAGATGTCCTTCCTAACTCAGTTGCCGGAGAGGAAGGAAACCGCTCAGAGATTTTACCATGAGGCCAATGGTGACATTTAAACAGTTAGAGTTTAATGGCTGTGATAGGAGAAAACTGAGGATGGATCAACAACATTATAGTTACTCCACAATAATAATCTAAATGACAGAGGTGAAAAGAAGGAAGCCTGTACAGAATACAAATATTCCAAAACATACATCTTGTTTGCAACAAGGCACTGAAGTAATACTGCAAAAAGTGAGGCAAAGCAATTCACTTTTTGTCCTGAATACGAAGTGTTATGTTTGGGGCAAATCCAATACAACACATTACTGAGTATCTCTCTCCATATTTTTAAGCATAGTGGTGGCTGCATCATGTTATGGGTATGCTTGTAATCATTAAATGGGGAGTGGGGAGTTTTTCAGGATAAAAAATATTAAAAAATCACAGGCAAAATCCTACAGAAAGACCTGGTTCAATCTAACACACAAAGACAAATTTACACTGGAGTTGCTTACCAAGAAGACGGTGAATGTTCCTGAATGGCCGAGTTACAGTTTTTACTTAAATCAGCTTGAAAATCTATGACAAGACCTGAAAATGGTTGTCTAGCCATGATGAACAACCAATTTGACAGAGCTTGAAGAATTTAGAAAATAATAATTGTCAAATGTTGCACAATCCAGGTGTGGCAAGCCCTTAGAGACTTACCCAGAAAGCCCTTAGAGACTTACCCAGAAAGCCCTTAGAGACTTACCCAGAAAGCCCTTAGAGACTTACCCAGAAAGCCTTTAGAGACTTACCCAGAAAGCCCTTAGAGAATAACCCAGAAAGCCCTTAGAGAATTACCCAGAAAGACTCACAGCTGTAATCGCCGCCGAAGGTTCTTCTACAAAGTATTGACTCAGAAGGGTGTGAATAATTATGTAAATAAGATATGTCTGTATTTCTGTTCTAAAATGTGGAATAAGTTAAGGGGTATGAATACTTTCTGAAGGCACTGTAATGCTCCTATTAATGAACTGGCTTTGGAATCTAGTTTCTGCTTCTGGTTTATATTACTTCAATCTCCTCTACAAACTACAAAACAGAAATTATACTGGCTTTACAATTTGATCAATAAGAAGACATAGAGGAACACAGCAGTTTCTGGTTTACGTTACTGTCTGCAATCTCTGTTACGGTTTAAAATAGAGCCCACCTCAAAAGTCTTAGCTCGGGTCGTAGGTTACAAGGGTTTATGTTGCAAGCATGGTGGTCTGGCCTCACTGTTCCTGGGCCAGGAGAGAGTGTGAGCTGTGCTGTGCTGACAGAGCTGTAATAAGGAAATACATCTGTCGCTTGAAGATGCCGGTTAAACTTAGCTTCTCACTATAAGGTTTTTTGTGATGAAATCACAAAAAACAAGCGTGGAGACAGATAGACCTCAGAGACATGTTCAATAGAAAGAAACCTCACATGTGAGAAATCCTTGCGACTGGAAAAAGTTCTCCCTGGCTACACTTTTCTTTTCGTGTGTGGGAGTGAAATGTAAGATGCGCTGATAATTGCACTGCGTGGATTTTCTGTTGAGTGGAGCAAGAGAACTGGGTGAAAACTGCTCATCCTTAGCCTTAAACCAACTTAGGACAACAAATTCACAAAAGTTAATTTTTTTCTTCCTCTTTCGACTTGTTCTCAGGCTTGAGGTCTCTTTCCGAATGAATCAATTTTAGAGATTAGCATTGCTGTCGTGTTGTCTTGAAACCCTGCTTGTATAGCTGGGACTCAGTAGCAATCCTTGACAGGCCATTTCCTCCCGATGCAGAGCTCCATAGAGACGCAGACGGCAGCCCAAATGGGACCCTATTCCCTATATAGTGGTGCCCTAAGGGACCTGGTCAAAAGTAGTGCACTAAATAGGGAATAGGGTGCCATTTGGCACAGAGACATGGACAAATATAATAGGGGTCTTCCTGCTTGCAGGCGGAAACAAAACTCTCTGTTTTAACTGCAGGTGACATCATAAATAGGAAATGTATTCATGATAACATAATGATAACAAGTGTCAGGGTGATTATTCCCAAGTGATGCTGAGAATGTCTCTTTTAAAAATAAAAAAAATTACAGTAAAATTGGGATATGTTCTTATTTAAATGCTAAGAATGAATAGAACCGAAATGGAAAAAAGGGATTTTTTTTTTCTCTCACTAAAATATAAATACTACTGAATAGTAATGTAGTTATGCAATATGAGTGACAGTGACAAAACACAATGTGTATCTGGCTTAAGTGGTGTTGTGCTGTTCAGTCTTGTTCTAAGATCAGCTCTATCTCAAGGCAACAAATGTGATTGGTTAAGTTTAGTGATTATGTATAGGCAAGTCATTCCAATTGGTTACGATTAGGCTTAACGGTTGGGTTAGGTTTTATGACCGTAAATGTTGAAGTTTAAAACTCCAGTTTAAATTGAGATATATATATATAAGTCTCTTCTTCCTTCCTCTGTTCAGGTGAAGCTGGACCTGGGGTATGGTGAGCGGTTGCTGAGATCAGAGAGCAGCACCCAACTAAACGACCTGGCCTGGCACACTGCTGAGCTCCTCCACGACCGCCATAATGTCACCCTAACTATGGACCAGTACTCCCACACCAGCCTCAGGATGCCTGGGCACGGGTCTCAGAAGCAGGATCTTACTATCCAGGACGGGCTGTACGTCGGCGGGTCTGGAGGCCTGGACAAGCTCTACCTACCCAATGACCTAACAGGATTCAGGGGGTGCGTGGACCAGGCTGTTTTCAACGAGAACAATATGCTATCATCGTTGAGACCATACGCTGGATTCAAGAATGTCTATGAGGTTTCTTTGGGCTGTAGTCCCCAGTTCTTTGCCGGCGAGGAGGATCCTGTTAGTTTCTTTAGTTCAAGAGCGTATGTCTCCCTGCCACCCTGGAACGTCTCCCACAACCAGCAAGAGGCGCTGTTTGAGTGTGTGGTTCACACCTCGGCTAAAGAGGGGATTGTCTTGTACAACTCGGCCAGACAGGGGGACTTTGTGGCAGTTGAAATCCAAGAGGGGCTGCTGGTGGCCATCGTGGTTAAAGGAGGCACCAAGACAGAACTTAAATCCCTCACCTTTATCAATGACAGGAACTGGCATTCAGTGAAGATGTTCTTCAGCCCCAAGACCCTCCAGCTGACAGTGGACAAGGAGACGGTGAAGACTAGCATCAGCTCTCGCTCCAAGGGACTCCAGCTGAGAGGGTCGCTGTTTGTGGGGGGCATTGATGACAGCACACGTTCAGAAGTAAGGAAGATGGGTCTGGTGTCTGTGTTGGGAAACAGAGTCCGAGGAGGTTCTTTTAAGGGCTGCCTGAAGGATATGAAAGTCAATGGGGTTATGATGGGTCTGCCTAATGCTGTAGTCACTAAAGATATATCGGTGGGCTGCGAGCCGGAGAAAGAACCAGAGCCCTCGACCACGATGGGTCCAACTACTAAACCGACTGTCCCCAACTCCCGGTTCGATCCCACTTCGGTCACCCCCACCCCAGAATTCCCTATGTTCACTCTGGCCAGGGGGCTGGACAAGAAGTTCGGGGCCAACTTCGTGCTGCTCAGGAACCTTGTAGTCTCAGAGGGTGGGCGTGGGTCTCTAGAGTCCAAGCACATCAAGGTGCACCTGGACTTCAAGAAGCTCGGGGTACGCCAGTCTCAAATCATGTTCCGGATCCAGGAGCAGCCGGTGCATGGTCAGATACGACTGGATGTGGACCAGGACCAAGAGGAGAACATCTTTAGCATGCTGGACCTGTGGCACGGCAGGGTGATGTACATCCACGGAGGATCGGAGGACCCAGAAGACTTTTTCACCTTCTCTATCTTCTCTTCTTCCAGGAAGGTGGTTCCCACATACCTGCAGGGGACGAGAAGGTACCGCTACAATATCACAGTGACCCCCACCAATGACGCCCCAGAGCTCAGCCTGCCCCAGGGGAACCTCTTTGTCCTGATGGAGAATTCTAGAAAACTCCTAACCAAAGAGGTGTTGAAAGCCACAGACATTGACAGCAACCACACCGACCTGGTCTTCTCCATCCTGGGGAACCTGAACCCTGACGCTGGTTATCTGGAGGTGGGAGATAACCCCGACACCGCAGTGACCACGTTCTCCCATTCTGATCTAGAGGAAGGGAAGGTGAACTATGTCCATACTGGGGTGAGGAACTCCAGGATCGTGCTGAGGGTCAGTGATGGAGACAAGGTAAGCAACACAGTGGTTCTGAGGATCATGGCCATAGCTTTGGAGTATAAGATCGCCAACAACACTGGGCTTGAGATCATTCAAGGTGAGGTAGCTGTGATCAGTAACAAGCAACTGGCCATTCAGACCAATGCTGTGAATCAAGTGGTGGACATCCGATATGATGTCGTCAAGCCTCCTCAGTATGGGGAACTTCAGAGGCTTCACTCCAGCGGAGAATGGAAGCCCACCGGTTCTTTCTCTCAAAGGCTACTGGAGAAAGAACGCCTTCGGTACCTCAGCACTTTCCAAGAAATCCAGACTGCCAATGCTACGGATTACTTCAAATGCAAGGTCACTGTAGCAGGAAGAGTTGATACTGAACTGGTCTTTCCGGTCACAGTGAAGTGGGTACATTATAACCTAGTCAGGAACGTAATGGCCGATATTAATAAAGTTCGGAAAGTGACGTTGGACTCACATTATCTTTATGCCACAGTGGACGTTGTGACACTATCAGAGGATGACCTGCGCTTCAGAGTTCTCTCCTCGCCGAAGAAAGGACATCTTCTCCTTGTTAACGAGTTATTGAAGAAAAATTCAACTTTCAGCCAAAGAAATGTCACTGATCTAAAGGTTCAATACGAACTGGTCGACAGACCATACGAAGACACAAGTGACACGTTTAAATTCCAAGTGTTCTCCAAGCATGCTCAATCACAAAGTTACGATTTCCACATCTCAATAAAAGCTGACGTCAACAGCGTATTTATAAGAAATGACAAACTATCTATAATGGAAGGAGAGAGTAAACTCATCACAAAAGACGAGTTGTTTGCAGAGACTCTTAGCACCAAGGAGTTGTACTACACCGTTACAAGTAGCCCCAAACATGGGAAGTTAGCGCGCATCAACCTGTCCAACTCTAACGCCAGTTACGACAACATCCTAACATTCAGCAACCAGGATCTCTTGGAGGAGCGCGTAATGTACATACACGACGACACAGAGACCACTCAGGATCAGTTCACATTCATAGCCTCCACTAGTCAGGAGTCCAAATCCTTCGTCGCGGACGATGAAGTCGGATCTAAAGAAGGGACGTTCAACATCTCCATCCAGCTAGTTAATGACGAAAAGCCGGTGCGCATCGTCGATAAAGTTTTCCACGTGGTGAGGGACGGGCAGCGGTTGCTAACCCTGGACGATCTCTGTTACCATGACGCAGACTCGGACTTCAGCGACGGGCAGTTGGTCTACACGCGACGGGGAATCCCGATGGGAGACCTGGTTCTGGTGAACGACACCTCTCTCAGGTACTTTAAAATATATATATATTTTTTTTACATATTAATGATATAATGTATTTTGACTGTCTATGGATGTTTTATATTGTCTCAAACATGAGTGGTCCACAATGTTGTTTTTACTCTTTAATATGTCTTGTCAGTTGACTATGTAGAATGGATGAGGAGGCTAGGCTCTGTACCTTAAGACCACCTGGTGTGTTAGGGTTGTGGACTACAGCAGGGGTTTTTCAAATCTCTCCTCTGGGACTCCCAGATGTTCCATGTAACTATTCCACAGCTAGCACACCTGATTCAACTTGTCAACTAATCATCAAGCCGTTGAATAGGTGAATCAGGAGAACTCAGCAGGGCTACAACAAATTACTGTGACTTCTGGGATGTCTGGGCTACAACCACTGGACTACAGAATACAACTGTTTTGATGTATTGTGGAGTGACACTTTATTAAACTTTCCTGACCTCCAGGCTGTTCCAGTTCACCCAGAAGGACCTGGAAGAGAAGAGAGTGTTGTTCCTCCATCGAGGCGTGAACTCTGGACGTTTTGTGCTATTCGTGTCCGACGGGAAACACTTAGTCTCTACTCTGCTGGACGTCACCGCCCACGACCCATTCCTGAGCCCTGGCAACAACACAGGTATGTGTGTATATATTTAATATGTTATATGCTGAGAATATTTTACAAGTGACCCTTTCGCTAAGCCCCAACCCCCTTTGGTTACTGTTGCAACTTCGGACAACATTTTTCCCGGCAAGCCCAATTCCCTATTCAACCTACTGGCTATATCCCCTCACAATGATCTCAAACTGTGTTTCTAATATACATTGAAAATTAATACAGACTACACTCTTGGGTATGTTGTCATTACAATTTGTTCACGGGAACCTGGTCAAATTTATAGTGTAGTTTGACACTGAATTGCTATCAGCATGAAGTCAATTCTATAACCCCTTTTGGAGCTAACTAGTGGTCTCAATTCGTATCCTGATGTCGACAGCAGATGGGGTGATGTATTCATAACATAGCTAATTTAGCTAGCTAACATACATTTTGAGAAAAACAAGTTATATTAAGTGGCTAGCTAGCTATCTTTAGCAACATTTGATGGTCAATGAGAGCTATCTTTTTTATACCCCCTTTTTCTCCCCAATTTCGTGGTGTCCAATTGGTAGTTACTGTCTTGTCTCATCGCTGCAACTCCCGTACGGACTCGGGAGAGGCGAAGGTCGAGAGCCATGTGTCCTCCGAAACACGACCCAACCAAGCCGCACTGCTTCTTGACACAACGCACATCCAACCCGGAAGCCAGCCGTACCAAAAACACCGCACCAAAAAGCCAGCCGCACCGGAAACACCGTACACCTAGCGACCTGGTCTGCGTGCATTGCACTCAGCCCGCCACAGGAGTCGCTAATGCGCGATGAGACAAGGATATCCCTGCCGGCCAAACCCTCCCTAACCCGGATGACGCTGAGCCAATTGTGCGCCGCCCCATGAGCCTCCCGGTCGCGGCCGGCTGCGGCAGAGCCTGGACTCGAACCCAGAATCTCTGGTGGCACAGCCTTAGACCACTGCGCCACCCGGGAGGCCACAATAGTAACATTTTGGATTTGAAAAATACTCCAACATTTCTCCTACATTTCAGAAGTACTCCAGGTGTACTGTTCAATTATTTAGCCGTTAAAACATTTATTTTTTTGAAGAAAACTCTCAGTTGTTGCCATAGCCCTCACTGGCTTTCATGAGATTAAAACTTGAGTTTGTCCGAGGTGTCGGACCCGACAACGGTTGCTATCCATTGGAGCGTTGCGATTTTGGTTGCCCTAAATTCTGCAGCGGGGCTTTGCGAAGAGTCAATCGAATCATTATCCATCCATTTATTCATTGATTCATCCATGAATTAATTAATTCATCCATTCACAGGTCTGTTGGTCCAGAAGGGAAAGGAAGTGACCGTAACCACCGGTAACTTCAGCGTCCTCACGAACCTCAATGTCCGTGATGACAGCGAAGTCACCTACAAGGTGTCCGAGCCTCCTAAGAACGGCTGGCTGTATCGCCACGGAAACATCTCAGTGGAGTTTACACAGCACGACCTGAAGAAGGGCCTCGTCTCGTATCGCCATGATGACAGCAAGAACCTGGCGGACTGGTTCAGTGTGACGGTTAAGGTTCAAGGTCACGTCCTGAATGCCAGAATCAACGTTAGGGTTTACCTGGAGAGCCATCAGAGGCCACCTATCCTCCAGCACAACAACACCTTACTGGTGGAGGAGAGCAAACCTGTGAAGATTGACGAGAGTAGACTGGAGGTATGTATGTTGTCTGGGTTGGGGATGGATGGATGATTGGATGGATGGATGAATGATTGTATGGATGGATGTATGGATGGATGATTGGATGAATGGATGGATGGATGAATAGATGGATGGATGGATGTTTGGATGGATGGATGATTGGATGGATGAATGAATGATTGGATGGATGAATGATTGGATGGATGGATGTATGATTGGATGGATGGATGTTTGGATGGATGAATGATTGGATGGATGGATAGATGGATGAATGATTGGATGGATGGATGTATGATTGATGGATGGATATTTGGATGGATGAATGGATGGATGAATGAATGGATGGATGAATGAATGATTGGATGGATGAATGATTGGATGGATGAATGATTGGATGGATGGATGAATGATTGGATGGATGGATGGATGTATGATTGGATGGATGGATGGATATTTGGATGGATGGATGGATAGATGGATGAATGGATGGATGGATGGATGTATGATTGGATGGATGGATGGATATTTGGATGGATGGATGGATAGATGGATGAATGGATGGATGAATGAATGAACGATTGGATGGATGGATGCATGATTGGATGGATGTATGGTTGGATGGATGGATGCATGATTGGATGGATGTATGGTTGGATAGATGGATGAATGATTGGATGGATAGATGGGTGTATGATTGGATGGATGGATATTTGGATGGACGGATGGATGGATGGATGGATGGATAGATTGATGAATGGATGGATGAATGAATGAACAATTGGATGGATGGATGTATGATTGGATGGATGAATGATTGGATGGATGGATGGATAGGTGAATGTATGAATGGATGGATGTATGTATGATTGGATGGATGGATGGATGGATGGATGGATGAATGAATGATGGATGGATTGGATGGATGGATGAATTAATTAATTAATTAATGATTGGATGCATGATTGGATGGATGGATGTATGGTTGGATGGATGTATGTATGATTGGATGTATGATTGGATGGATGGATGATTGGATGAATGAATGAATGATTGGATGGATGGATGGATGTATGATTGGATGGATGGATGAATGATTGGATGGATGGATGAATGTATGAATGAATGAATGAATGAATGACTGTATGAATGATTGGATGGATGGATGTACGAATGGATGAATGATTGGATGGATGGATGAATGATTGGATGGACTGATGAATGAATGAATGGATGGATGGATGGATGTATGATTGGATGGATGGATGTATGATTGGATGGATGGATGAATGATTGGATGGATGGATAGATGGATGGATAGGTGAATGTATGAATGGATGGATGTATGTATGATTGGATGGATGGATGGATGGATGAATGAATGATGGATGGATGGATGATTGGATGGATGGATGGATGAATGAATTAATTAATTAATGATTGGATGCATGATTGGATGGATGGATGTATGGTTGGATGGATGTATGTATGATTGGATGTATGATTGGATGGATGGATGATTGGATGAATGAATGAATGATTGGATGGATGGATGTATGATTGGATGGATGGATGGATGAATGATTGGATGGATGGATGTATGAATGAATGAATGACTGTATGAATGATTGGATGGATGGATGTATGAATGGATGAATGATTGGATGGACTGATGAATGAATGAATGGATGGATGGAAGGGTGAGTTATTGGATGAATGGAAGGATGGATGAATGAATGAATGGATCGAAGGGTGAGTTATTGGATGGATGGATGGATGAATAGATGGATGAATGATGGAAGGGTGAGTTATTGGATGGATGGATGGATGAATAGATGGATGAATGGATGGATGGGTGAATTAAGGAATTCATGATTGAATGAGTAACTGGGTTGGGAATGTGTTAATGATTGACGTAGATTAGAATATATTTGTGTTTTTGTTTAGCAATATTTCTACACAGATTGTTTGATCAAACCATTTTCTCATGTTATTTACGTATATGTCAGTATTGGTTCAAGTCCTTCAGTATTCCGGTACAGTATTTCATTCTAACTCCTGAGCTTCAGTCAAGTAACACGTCAAACGTGAAACATGATGCCAAGTGATACACCAAACGTGAACTAACCTCTTTAGACACCAAACATCTCAGAGGTGGGGAAGGCACCCTATTCCCTATGGGGGCCTTGGTCAAAAGTAGTGCACTATATAGGGACTAGGGTGCCATTTGGGACGCAGACATACTTGACAGTATATAGCCTCTGACCACTGTGTCTAGCCTCCAACCTCTGTCTGTCTGTCTGTCTCTCTGTCTGTTCCAGGTGACCCACGAGGACAACCTGCCATCTGAGATTGTATTTACAGTGAAGGTGGCTCCGCTACACGGGTTCCTGCGGTGCTTTGTGGAGGCTGAGGAGCAGTATGTTGGAACTGAACAGATCCCCGTCCAGACCTTCTCCCAGGAAGACGTCAACACTGGCAACATCCAGTACATGCAGACGACCCCCAGCCAGGTCTGCTGGACTTGACTTTTTGTCCTTCTGTATTTTAACTTGAATGTTTTAGAGACAGAAAGACAGGAAAGTAAAGAAGACAATGTGTGTCAGAAGGGTGAGGGCTGACATGCAGACAGACCCTGGCCAGGTCTTCCACTAACAAGACAGACAGACCCTGGCCAGGTCTTCCACTAACAAGACAGACAGACCCTGGCCAGGTCTTCCACTACCAAGACAGACAGACAGACCTTAGCCAGGTCTTCCACTACCAAGACAGACAGACCCTGGCCAGGTTTTCCACTAACAAGACAGACAGACCTTGGCCAGGTCTTCCACTAACAAGACAGACAGACCTTGGCCAGGTCTTCCACTAACAAGACAGACAGACCTTGGCCAGGTCTTCCACTAACAAGACAGACAGACAGACCTTGGCCAGGTCTTCCACTAACAAGACAGACAGACCTTGGCCAGGTCTTCCACTAACAAGACAGACAGACAGACCTTGGCCAGGTCTTCCACTAACAAGACAGACAGACCTTGGCCAGGTCTTCCACTAACAAGACAGACAGACCCTGGCCAGGTCTTCCACTAACAAGACAGACAGACAGACCTTGGCCAGGTCTTCCACTAACAAGACAGACAGACCCTGGCCAGGTCTTCCACTAACAAGACAGACAGACCCTGGCCAGGTCTTCCACTACCAAGACAGACAGACCCTGGCCAGGTCTTCCACTACCAAGACAGACAGACCCTGGCCAGGTCTTCCACTACCAAGACAGACAGACCCTGGCCAGGTCTTCCACTAACAAGACAGACAGACAGACCTTAGCCAGGTCTTCCACTACCAAGACAGACAGACCTTAGCCAGGTCTTCCACTACCAAGACAGACAGACCCTGGCCAGGTCTTCCACTACCAAGACAGACAGACCCTGGCCAGGTCTTCCACTACCAAGACAGACAGACCCTGGCCAGGTCTTCCACTACCAAGACAGACAGACCCTGGCCAGGTCTTCCACTACCAAGACAGACAGACCCTGGCCAGGTCTTCCACTACCAGGACAGACAGACCCTGGCCAGGTCTTCCACTACCAAGACAGACAGACCCTGGCCAGGTCTTCCACTAACAAGACAGACAGACCTTAGCCAGGTCTTCCACTACCAAGACAGACAGACCTTGGCCAGGTCTTCCACTAACAAGACAGACAGACCTTGGCCAGGTCTTCCACTAACAAGACAGACAGACCCTGGCCAGGTCTTCTACTAACAAGACAGACAGACCTTGGCCAGGTCTTCCACTAACAAGACAGACAGACCTTGGCCAGGTCTTCCACTACCAAGACAGACAGACCCTGGCCAGGTCTTCCACTAACAAGACAGACAGACCTTGGCCAGGTCTTCCACTACCAAGACAGACAGACCCTGGCCAGGTCTTCCACTACCAAGACAGACAGACCCTGGCCAGGTCTTCCACTAACAAGACAGACAGACAGACCTTGGCCAGGTCTTCCACTAACAAGACAGACAGACAGACCTTAGCCAGGTCTTCCACTACCAAGACAGACAGACCTTGGCCATGTCTTCCACTAACAAGACAGACAGACCCTGGCCAGGTCTGTTGGACTTGGCTTTCTTCCGCTAACAAGGGCACACTTGTCTTTTCTTACTACTAACCCCCTCTACTGTATTTTAAGTTGAATGAATAGAGAGTGAAAAATAGGCAGGGAAGTAGGGAGAGCGGTATGTCTCAGAAGGATGAGGGTACTATCCATTAGACTGGACCACCCCAGGCCACTGCACTGGTCTTTACAGGGTTGGGGTCAATTCAGGAAGTAAACAAAATTCAAATTTTTCTTAATTTTAAAAACATTGAAAAAGAATTGTAATTTCTGTGTATTTCCTGAATTTACTGGAATTTTAAAGGACTGTTAAATGACTAAAAGGTCAATGTAAAACTCTCTTCTTCCTGTTTAGGTCAACGACACATTCCTATTGGACGTCTCCAACGGTGTCACAGAGGTCAATAATATCAGGATATCCGTGGACATAATCCCCCACCTCATCCCACTCCAGGTATTATTGTTTTGTTATTGTAGAATTATTGTATTGTAGAATTATTGTATTGTAGAATTATTGTATTGTTTTGAATTGTAGAATTATTGTATTGTTTTGAATTGTAGAATTATTGTATTGTTTTCAATTGTAGAATTATTGTATTGTTTTCAATTGTAGAATTATTGTTTTGTAGAATTATTGTATTGTTTTGAATTGTAGAATTATTGTATTGTAGAATTATTGTATTGTTTTGAATTGTAGAATTATTGTATTGTAGAATTATTGTGCTATCATACATTTTATGTACGTTTGTAAATTAGTGTATAATTCATCTATGACTGCAAGCTTCCAATAAATGCTATTCCTTCTACCACTGCAGGTGTCCAATTTCACCCTGAGAGAGGGCGGGTCCAAGGCCTTGACACAGGAAGTGCTCAGGGTCACCAACCGACACTTCTCTGGCCTCAACTTCCTGTACAGTTTGACTGAGCCGTCACAGAACGGATATATAGAACATTCACGTTACCCCGGGGTTCCTGTGCTGTCTTTCACCAGACGTCAGGTAAGACTCTGTTATTCTCTCTTTTTTTTTGTTGTTGTCATGTTGAAGAAGGAGACATTAAAATACTGTATAGTTTTTATAGTTTTATATAGTATTTATAGTTTTATATATTTCTACACAACCTAAAACTATTACTATATGAGTTCCTCAGGATCCTTGGTTTAGTTTAGATCATCTCGAGTAATCAATCTAATACCCAGTTCATAGACACTTGTAACAAGTCTTATAATGCATTATGACAGCGTCATAATGCATTATACCTGTATGACTTAAGTAAAATGTTACCTCTAACTTCTTCACTCAAAAGACACCTTACCTTAAAATAACATTCCAATCAAAGTTTCTGACTCCATTTTGACCCTCATGCCCCCTCTAGGTTGAGCAGGAGTTAATCTACTACATCCATGACAGCAGTGAGACGTTAGAAGACAACTTCACCGTGGTGGCCAACGACACAGGCCTGAGGAAACAGAGCTCTCCCTGCACCGTGTACATCCAGGTCACAGCCGTCAACGACCAGCATCCAGTCATCACCGCCAACAGGGTCCTCAGGGTGAGTCGTCCAGTCATCACTGACCAACAGGGTCCTCAGGGTGAGTCGTCCAGTCATCACTGACCAACAGGGTCCTCAGGGTGAGTCCTCCAGTCATCACCGCCAACAGGGTCCTCAGGGTGAGTCCTCCAGTCATCACTGACCAACAGGGTCCTCAGGGTGAGTCGTCCAGTCATCACTGACCAACAGGGTCCTCAGGGTGAGTCGCCCAGTCATCACTGACCAACAGGGTCCTCAGGGTGAGTCGCCCAGTCATCACTGACCAACAGGGTCCTCGGGGTGAGTCGCCCAGTCATCACTGACCAACAGGGTCCTCAGGGTGAGTCGCCCAGTCATCACTGACCAACAGGGTCCTCAGGGTCAGTCCTACAGTCATCACTGACCAACAGGGTCCTCGGGGTCAGTCCTCCAGTCATCACTGACCAACAGGGTCCTCGGGGTCAGTCCTCCAGTCATCACTGACCAACAGGGTCCTCAGGGTGAGTCCTCCAGTCATCACTGACCAACAGGGTCCTCGGGGTGAGTCCTCCAGTCATCACTGACCAACAGGGTCCTCAGGGTGAGTCGCCCAGTCATCACTGACCAACAGGGTCCTCAGGGTGAGTCGCCCAGTCATCACTGACCAACAGGGTCCTCGGGGTGAGTCCTCCAGTCATCACTGACCAACAGGGTCCTCGGGGTGAGTCGCCCAGTCATCACTGCCAACAGGGTCCTCAGGGTGAGTGGTGTGAGATGATATGGATATATTTAGTCGACCCTGGTTGTGTCCCAAATGGCACTATACTTTTTACCAGAGCCCTATGTCAAAAGTAGTGCACTATATAGGGAATAGGGCTCTGGTCTAAAGTAGTGCACTATATAGGGAATAGGGCTCTGGTCTAAAGTAGTGCACTATATAGGGAATAGGGCTCTGGTCTAAAGTAGTGCACTATATAGGGAATAGGGTGCCATTTGGAATGTAGACCCTGGTTCTTTTTTTACTGACTGGCCTGCTGGGTGGCTCTGGCAGTTCGTCTCTGGCAACAAGGCTTAGGCAGCGGTCAGTCAGTATGCTTCATGATGTGGGCAGGCAGTGTTGGGACTGGGCTGGAGGAGGCTAGTGGTAAGGAATGCCAGCTATGTTGTGGAGGGGGGGGGGAGGCTAGTGGTAAGGTATGCCAGCCATGTGGAGGAGGATTCCAAAACTGATTGTCTGTGATGCCGAGCAGCTTTCTCACTCATTGGGAAGACAACATTGTAAAAGGATAGTACGATGAACTGGAACAAGTCTATTTAAAGGTTGGAAAATGGAAACAGTTGCGTTTCTATTTGAATCAAAGAGGTGAATAGTAGATGAGATCATCCGGAGCGTAAATAATGGACTGTCGGTTAAATGAGTTGTGGAGTTTAACTTCCTGAAGAGAGTGCAGTTCAAATAGTCCAATGGAAATGAACCCGATTTAAAAATAAACCCCATAGCAACAGTCTAGGTCACTGGATGTATTCTGTAGGTTCCCAGCCTGCATCTATAATACATCCTATACAACTAGTCATATATAACCTGTCATATAGGACTGGTGGCAGTACAGGACCTGTCATATAGGACTGGTGACAGTACAGGACCTGTCATATAGGACTGGTGACAGTACAGGACCTGTCATATAGGACTGGTGACAGTACAGGACCTGTCATATAGGACTGGTGGCAGTACAGGACCTGTCATATAGGACTGGTGACAGTACAGGACTTGTCATATAGGACTGGTGACAGTATAGGACCTGTCCTATAGGACTGGTGACAGTATAGGACCTGTCCTATAGGACTGGTGACAGTACAGGACCTGTCCTATAGGACTGGTGGCAGTACAGGACTTGTCATATAGGACTGGTGGCAGTACAGGACCTGTCATATAGGACTGGTGGCAGTACAGGACTTGTCATATAGGACTGGTGGCAGTACAGGACCTGTCCTATAGGACTGGTGTCAGTACAGGACCTGTCATATAGGACTGTATTGGACATGTATATGTGCTTATGTATATGTGCTTTCTTGAGCAGGGGGACCTTGCGGGCGCTGCAGGATTTCAGTCCTTCACGGCGTAGTGTGTTACCAATTGTTTTCTTGGTGACTATGGTCCCAGCTGCCTTGAGATCATTGACAAGATCCTCCCGTGTAGTTCTGGGCTGATTCCTCACCGTTCTCATGATCATTGCAACTCCACGAGGTGAGATCTTGCATGGAGCCCCAGGCTGAGGGAGATTGACAGTTCTTTTGTGTTTCTTCCATTTGCGAATAATCGCACCAACTGTTATCACCTTCTCACCAAGCTGCTTGGCGATGGTCTTGTAGCCCATTCCAGCCTTGTGTAGGTCTACAATCTTGTCCCTGACATCCTTGGAGAGCTCTTTGGTCTTGGCCATGGTGGAGAGTTTGGAATCTGATTGATTGATTGCTTCTGTGGACAGGTGTCTTTTTTATAGGTAACAAGCTGTGGTTAGGAGCACTCCCTTTAAGAGTGTGCTCCTAACCTCAGCTCATTACCTGTAGAAAAGACACCTGGGAGCCAGAAATCTTTCTGATTGAGAGGGGGTCTAATACTACGGTCCTCCCTTCAGCAGTGAGGTAATGGGAGCCGCTACCTGACCAAAGCCCCGGATAAACCTCCGGTTGTAGTTGGCAAACCCTAGAAACCGCTGTACTTCCTTTACCGTGGTGGGAGTCGGCCAATTACGCACGGCTGAAATGTGGTCACTCTCCATCTCCACCCCTGAGGTGGAAATGCGGTATCCTAGGAAGGAGACTGTTGGAAGAACAGACATTTCTCAGCCTTGCCGTACAGGTCATGCTCCAACAGTCGACCAAGCACCTTGCGCACCAGGGACACATGCTCGGCGCGTGTAGCAGAGTATATCAGAATGTCATCAATATACACCACTACACCCTGCCCGTGCAGGTCCCGGAAAATCTCGTCAACAAAGGCCTGGAAGACTGATGGAGCATTCATCAACCCGTACGGCATGACGAGGTACTCATAATGCCCTGAGGTGGTACTAAATGCCGTCTTCCACTCGTCCCCCTCCCGGATACGCACCAGGTTGTAAGCGCTCCTGAGATCCAATTTTGTGAAGAAGCGCGCCGCATGCATTGACTCGATCGCACTGGCAATGAGAGGCAGCGGGTAGCTGTACTTCAGGAGGCAGGGGAAGTGGAGGGCCGAATGTATCCCTGCCCCAGGGATTCGGAGACATATGTTTCCATAGCCGCCGTCTCCTCCTGTGACAGAGGATACACGTGACTCCTGGGAAGTGCTGCGTCTACCAGGAGATTTATCGCACAATCCCCCCGTCGATGAGGTGGTAATTGAGTCGCCTTCTTCTTACAGAAGGCGAGAGCCAAATCGGCATATTCTGAGGGAATGCGCACGGTGGAGACCTGATCTGGACTTTCCACCGTAGTCGCACCGATGGAAACCCCTAAACACCTCCCTGAGCACTTTCGTGACCACCACTCTCACGCCCCGAAGGAGCCGGGTGGACGGTCGCCAGGTAGAGTTCCAGCTGGAGTAGGAACCCCTGGCATCCGGCAGCCGTCCCATCATACTCCCTCGGGAGCGCGAGCCGAATCCCGCTGGAACCGGGTGAAGGAGGGGTGGACAGTGGGGCCTGCTGTAGTGGGGCTGGTGTAGGCGTTGGAAGACCTCCTTCTCTCTCCCATCTATCCATCGTCTGCAGCACGCGATCCATGGCGGTGCCCAGACGTTGCAACATGGTCGTGTGCTGCTGGACTCGCTCCTCGACCGCCAAAGGGGGGGCCATCTGCTCCTGCCGACTCCATTTACGGGTGAGTGATTCTGTAATGGTATGCGTGAAGGGTTGTAGGAAGTCAGGCGCAGGAGAGCAGATAGTTGGTAGCAAAACAGAGCCTTTTATTTGGCGACCCAAAAGCACACGGCACAAACTAACACGAAATACAAATAAGGGTTTAACAGACATAACCCAGCGTAACCAGCCTAACGTGCGCATTCATGAACAGATAAACAATCACTCACAAAAAAAAAATGGGGGAACAGAGGGTTAAATAATGAACAAGTAATTGGGGAATTGAAACCAGGTGTGTAAGACAAAGACAAAACAAATGGGAAAATGAAAAGTGGATCGGCGATGGCTAGAAGGCCGCCCGAACAAGGAGAGGGACCGACTTCGGTGGAAGTCGTTACATTTATAGCCTCTCTACTGTATATAGCCTCGCTACTGTATATAACCTCTCTACTGTATATAGCCTCTCTACTGTATATAACCTCTCTACTGTATATAGCCTCTCTACTGTATATAACCTCTCTACTGTATATAGCCTCTCTACTGTATATAACCTCTCTACTGTATATAGCCTATCTACTGTATATAGCCTCTCTACTGTATATAGCCTCTCTACTGTATATATCCTCTCTACTGTATATATCCTCTCTACTGTATATAGCCTCTCTACTGTATATAACCTCTCTACTGTATATAGCCTCTCTACTGTATATATCCTCTCTACTGTATATATCCTCTCTACTGTATATAGCCTCTCTACTGTATATAACCTCTCTACTGTATATAACCTCTCTACTGTATATAGCCTCTCTACTGTATATAACCTCTCTACTGTATATAGCCTCTCTACTGTATATAACCTCTCTACTGTATATAGCCTATCTACTGTATATAGCCTCTCTACTGTATATAGCCTCTCTACTGTATATATCCTCTCTACTGTATATATCCTCTCTACTGTATATAGCCTCTCTACTGTATATAACCTCTCTACTGTATATAGCCTCTCTACTGTATATATCCTCTCTACTGTATATAGCCTCTCTACTGTATATAACCTCTCTACTGTATATAGCCTCTCTACTGTATACAGCCTCTACTGTATATAGCCTCTCTACTGTATATAACCTCTCTACTGTATATAGCCTCTCTACTGTATATAGCCTGTCTTTTTACTGTTGTTTTATTTCTTTACCTACCTATTGTTCACCTAATACCTTTTTTGCACTATTGGTTAGAGCCTGTAACTAAGCATTTCACTGTAAGGACACCTGTTGTATTCAGCGCACGTGACAAATAAACTTTGATTTGATTAGCGTCCTATTCCCTATAAGATTGGTATAGCATCCTATTCCCTATATGATTGGTATAGCATCCTATTCCCTATATGATTGGTATAGCATCCTATTCCCTATATGATTGGTATTGCATCTTATTCCCTGTAAGATTGGTATAGCATCTTATTCCCTATATGATTGGTAAAGCATCTTATTCCCTATATGATTGGTATAGCATCTTATTCCCTATCAGATTGGTATAGCGTCTTATTCCCTATCAGATTGGTATAGCATCTTATTCCCTATCAGATTGGTATAGCGTCTTATTCCCTATCAGATTGGTATAGCATCTTATTCCCTATATGATTGGTAGAGCATCTTATTCCCTATCAGATTGGTATAGCATCTTATTGGTATAGCAGATTGGTATAGCATTTTCCATTTGTGTGTGGCTATATGATTGGTATAGCATCTTATTCCCTATAAGATTGGTATAGCATCCTATTCCCTATATGATTGGTATAGCATCTTATTCCCTATATGATTGGTAGAGCATCTTATTCCCTATCAGATTGGTATAGCGTCTTATTCCCTATATGATTGGTATAGCATCTTATTCCCTATATGATTGGTATAGCATCTTATTCCCTATCAGATTGGTATAGCATTTTATTCCCTATCAGATTGGTATAGCATCCTATTCCCTATATGATTGGTATAGCGTCTTATTCCCTATCAGATTGGTATAGCATCTTATTCCCTATATGATTGGTATAGCATCTTATTCCCTATCAGATTGGTATAGCATCCTATTCCCTATATGATTGGTATAGCGTCTTATTCCCTATCAGATTGGTATAGCGTCTTATTCCCTATCAGATTGGTATAGCATCTTATTCCCTATATGATTGGTATAGCATCTTATTCCCTATCAGATTGGTATAGCATCTTATTCCCTATCAGATTGGTATAGCATCTTATTCCCTATATGATTGGTAGAGCATCTTATTCCCTATCAGATTGGTATAGCGTCTTATTCCCTATCAGATTGGTATAGCATCTTATTCCCTATATGATTGGTATAGCATCTTATTCCCTATATGATTGGTATAGCATCTTATTCCCTAAATGATTGGGATAGCATCTTATTCCCTATAAGATTGGTATAGCGTCCTATTCCCTATAGAGCTTTGGTCTAAAGTAGTGCACTATAAAAGGTTTTGGGTGCCATTTAGGACGCCGACATGGCGTCTGCCAGTATAGCTGTCTGTCCATCTGGTAGCTGTCCATCTGGTAGCTAGTTATAGACACTCAACAGGAGACTGGTGGCACCTTAATTGGGGAGAACAGGCTCACGGTAATAACTGGAGCGGAATGGGTGGAATGGTATCAAATGGTTTCCAGGTGTTTGATGCCACTCCATTAGGGCCGGTCCGGACATTATTATGAGCCGTTCACCCCTCAGCAGTCTCCTGTGTGACACGCTGAGTTGAGTGACTGTAGACGTGTGTGTGTGTGTGTGTGTGTGTGTGTGTGTGTGTGTTGTGTGTGTGTGTGTGGTGTGTGTGTGTGTTGTGTGTGTGTGTGTGTGTGTGTGTGTGTGTGTGTGTGTGTGTGTTGTGTGTTGTGTGTGTGTGTGTGTGTGTGTGTGTGTGTGTGTGTGTTGTGTGTGTGTGTGTGTGTGTGTGTGTGTGTGTGTGTGTGTGTGTGTGTGTGTGTGTGTGGCTGTACTAATGTGTAGTTGGACTGAATTCCAGCTGTTCAAGGTGTTTGAAGTACCAATAAGTAGAGCTTTTAGTTGTTGTAAGTGCTTTACCCTGAATGCCACACATTCCTCTCAGCTCTTGTCTTGGTTCAGAACATCTAATTGAATTAAATGGTGCCATATTTTCCTAAATAGTGCATTACTTTTGACTATAACTTTATGGGCACTGGTCTCTTCTCACAATCTGCTGTATATGTGCCCTGGTCAAAAAGTAGTGCACTATATAGGGGAATAGGGTTCCGTTTGGGATGCAAACCCCATTAGACCATAAACTTCTAGTCAGGTTTTCTATTCTAGTCATAGTTTAAGCATTAATGTTAGAGAAATATAGATTGATTGTCAAACATCTCATAACATTGATTTAAGGAATTCACACATCTAGTAAGACTGGCAGGTGCATAAGAGTCACTTTAACCATATCTACATGTACATACTACCTCAATCAGCCTGACTAACCGGTGTCTGTATGTAGCCTCTCTACTGTATATAGCCTCTCTACTGTATATAGCCTCTCTACTGTATATAGCCTCTCTACTGTATATAGCCTCTCTACTGTATATAACCTCTCTACTGTATACAGCCTCTCTACTGTATATATCCTCTCTACTGTATACAGCCTCTCTACTGTATGTAGCCTCTCTACTGTATGTAGCCTCTCTACTGTATATAGCCTCGCTACTGTATATAGCCTCTACTGTATATAGCCTCTCTACTGTATATAACCTCTCTACTGTATATAGCCTCTCTACTGTATATAGCCTCTCTACTGTATATAACCTCGCTACTGTATATAACCTCTCTACTGTTATAGCCTCTCTACTGTATATAGCCTCTCTACTGTATATAACCTCTCTACTGTATATAGCCTCTCTACTGTATATAGCTTCTCTCTCTACTGTATATAGCCTCTCTACTGTATATAACCTCTCTACTGTATATAGCCTCTCTACTGTATATAACCTCTCTACTGTATATAGCCTCTCTACTGTATATAACCTCTCTACTGTATATAGCCTCTCTACTGTATATAACCTCTCTACTGTATATAGCCTCTCTACTGTATATAACCTCTCTACTGTATATAGCCTATCTACTGTATATAGCCTCTCTACTGTATATAGCCTCTCTACTGTATATAGCCTCGCTACTGTATATAGCCTGTCTTTTTACTGTTGTTTTATTTCTTTACCTAGCTATTGTTCACCTAATACCTTTTTTGCACTATTGGTTAGAGCCTGTAACTAAGCATTTCACTGTAAGGACACCTGTTGTATTCAGCGCACGTGACAAATAAACTTTGATTTGATTAGCGTCCTATTCCCTATAAGATTGGTATAGCATCCTATTCCCTATATGATTGGTATAGCATCCTATTCCCTATATGATTGGTATAGCATCCTATTCCCTATATGATTGGTATTGCATCTTATTCCCTGTAAGATTGGTATAGCATCTTATTCCCTATATGATTGGTAAAGCATCTTATTCCCTATATGATTGGTATAGCATCTTATTCCCTATCAGATTGGTATAGCGTCTTATTCCCTATCAGATTGGTATAGCATCTTATTCCCTATCAGATTGGTATA
>NC_138314.1:46680000-46725000 GCF_965601325.2 Salmo salar
GTAAGGTCTACTACACCTGTTGTATTCAGCATTTCACGGTAAGGTCTACTACACCTGTTGTATTCAGCATTTCACTGTAAGGTCTACTACACCTGTTGTATTCAGCATTTCACTGTGAGGTCTACTACACCTGTTGTATTCAGCATTTCACTGTAAGGTCTACTACACCTGTTGTATTCAGCATTTCACTGTGAGGTCTACTACACCTGTTGTATTCAGCATTTCACTGTGAGGTCTACTACACCTGTTGTATTCAGCATTTCACTGTAAGGTCTACTACACCTGTTGTATTCAGCATTTCACTGTGAGGTCTACTACACCTGTTGTATTCAGCGCACGTGACAAATAAACTTTGATTTGAAGATACATCTAGGTATGTTATATATATATATATATATATATATATATATATATATATATATATATATATATATATATATATATATATATATTCTATGATAAGCTTCTGATTGATAAAAGCTATATGTGTTGTGTGGTTCTAGGAATGTTGTAGCTCGGAGACACAGAGAACAGACCAATGTCTTTCAAGTATTGGGGATAGATAGCTGGTATTGAATTGTGTCCACAAGGTGGCTCTCTGTAACCACTTTACTTAACGCTGCTATGGTTCTACTGTCCCCTCTACACCAGTTCTGGACTTACTGTTTGGAATAAAATAGTGGTATTACTTTAAATAAATTACACAACAACTAAATACATGACTCTGTTTTGAGAAGAAATGGACATAGAATTGTAATTTACTTGAGAAAGGGGAAATAACTAATTTTAGGTGAAACTGTTTTTAACACCAAGAACAGACAGGATACACCGACATGAATTTCCCTTAGACTTGAATCACGCAAACGCATTCATGTTCTATTGTGACACGCATTCGTGAGATTCAAACCTTGTGTTTTCTGTCTACGGAATTAGTTCACTGCACCCCAAGGATGGAGCTAAAATACCATTGTTTTATTACACATATAAAGCTGTTCATTTTAGTCTATTCAAACAGACCCCGTTTCAAAGTAAACAAGAAGTGATTATGATCAGGTGAGGCCAATTAGTGGGCGCAGCTATCACGTCTGAACACACTTAACAAGATAGAGGATAGAGAGATGTATATGTTTTTAAATAAACACAATGGTACACGAGGGCGTGCTAAACAACAGTGCTGCGGTCATGGGTACGAGGCTGAGCCGAGCTTGCTTCTAGCCAAACCAAACCAAACGTTAGGCTAAAAGCAAGGGAAGATAATGTCTTGATGCTTTTTTTTGGGTTTTTACAGTGGAGATCAAGTTTATGAATTGTCTGGCTGGCTGTGCTGATGGGACACTGGATGAGGTTGGATTTATCAAATGGAACCAGAAAACAAGATACCCATTTTTGCATCATAGGCTTTATTTTTATTTTTTTTTACAACGGTGTGGTCTGAACAATGCTTGTTTTGACCAACCTGTTGTAGAATAACGTTCTTAGAACGTTACTAAAGTTTTCTTGTATACTACAGCATTATATACTAAGCACTGAACGTGATCGAGGGATAGGACAGAGTGTAAACTGGAGTATTTTATATATATATATATATATATATATTTTTTTTTTTAATGTGGGATTGGTTGATTCTGATATTTTCCAAGTGGGGAAACTCAAAGCCTATTTTTCTACGAGTTTTCAAGTCAGAAATGTCAGAGTTCCCGAGTTGTCTTTTTAAAAGTGTTTTTTTTTTTAGTTCTCACATGAAAAGACAAACTACAAGTCAGAGGTCACTCCAGTGTTAATTACTGTTGTTAGTGCTGTTTTTCAAATACCACTTATGTGCACAAAGCAGGCTTCACTTAGTAACTTGCTTCCAATAACAGTTGGGTCTTGGCTGGGTTACAGTAAAGCCCTTTGTGACGTATGGTGTTGTGAAGAGGGCTTTTTAAACAATGTGGGAGTAAGATGTATATTGGAATTCACCAATTAAAATATGTTGAAAACAAAAGGCCTTTAAATGTGATTTTGATTGGTTGTTTGCTAAGGTGTGGATGGGGTCAGTGACAGATATAAGGATTTGATTGGTTCCCTCCTCAAGGTTGTGTGATTTTGATTGGTTGTCTCCCCAGGTGTGGATGGGGTCAGTGACAGATATAAGGATTTGATTGGTTCCCTCCTCAAGGTTGTGTGATTTTGATTGGTTGTCTCCCCAGGTGTGGATGGGGTCAGTGACAGATATAAGGATTTGATTGGTTCCCTCCTCAAGGTTGTGTGATTTTGATTGGTTGTCTCCCCAGGTGTGGATGGGGTCAGTGACAGATATAAGGATTTGATTGGTTCCCTCCTCAAGGTTGTGTGATTTTGATTTGGTTGTCTCCCCAGGTGTGAATGGGGTCAGTGACAGATATAAGGATTTGATTGGTTCCCTCCTCAAGGTTGTGTGATTTTGATTGGTTGTCTCCCCAGGTGTGAATGGGGTCAGTGACAGATATAAGGATTTGATTGGTTCCCTCCTCAAGGTTGTGTGATTTTGATTGGTTGTCTCCCCAGGTGTGGATGGGGTCAGTGACAGATATAAGGATTTGATTGGTTCCCTCCTCAAGGTTGTGTGATTTTGATTGGTTGTCTCCCCAGGTGTGGATGGGGTCAGTGACAGATATAAGGATTTGATTGGTTCCCTCCTCAAGGTTGTGTGATTTTGATTTGGTTGTCTCCCCAGGTGTGAATGGGGTCAGTGACAGATATAAGGATTTGATTGGTTCCCTCCTCAAGGTTGTGTGATTTTGATTGGTTGTCTCCCCAGGTGTGAATGGGGTCAGTGACAGATATAAGGATTTGATTGGTTCCCTCCTCAAGGTTGTGTGATTTTGATTGGTTGTCTCCCCAGGTGTGGATGGGGTCAGTGACAGATATAAGGATTTGATTGGTTCCCTCCTCAAGGTTGTGTGATTTTGATTGGTTGTCTCCCCAGGTGTGGATGGGGTCAGTGACAGATATAAGGATTTGATTGGTTCCCTCCTCAAGGTTGTGTGATTTTGATTGGTTGTCTCCCCAGGTGTGGGTGGGGTCGGTCACAGAGATCCGCTCTGAGGACCTGGATGCCCAGGATGAGGACACGCCCCCTGAGGAGCTGCAGGTGATCGTGACTCCGCCCTCGAATGGCCACCTGGCGCTGAAGAGCGCCCTCGCCACGCCGCTCCTGAACTTCACCCTGCAACACATCCATCTGGGACAGCTGCTGTTCGTCCACAGTGGTAAGACCTGATCCTAAACCAGAGGGGTATACTGTAGTAGTAGATACCAGAGGGATATACTGTAGTAGTAGATACCAGAGGGGTATACTGTAGTAGTAGATACCAGAGGGATATACTGTAGTAGTAGATACCAGAGGGATATACTGTAGTAGTAGATACCAGAGGGGTATACTGTAGTAGTAGATACCAGAGGGGTGTACTGTAGTAGTAGATACCAGAGGGATATACTGTAGTAGTAGATACCAGAGGGATATACTGTAGTAGTAGATACCAGAGGGGTATACTGTAGTAGTAGATACCAGAGGGGTGTACTGTAGTAGTAGATACCAGAGGGATATACTGTAGTAGTAGATACCAGAGGGGTGTACTGTAGTAGTAGATACCAGAGGGATATACTGTAGTAGTAGATACCAGAGGGGTATACTGTAGTAGTAGATACCACAGGGGTATACTGTAGTAGTAGATACCAGAGGGGTGTACTGTAGTAGTAGATACCAGAGGGATATACTGTAGTAGTAGATACCAGAGGGGTATACTGTAGTAGTAGATACCAGAGGGGTGTACTGTAGTAGTAGATACCAGAGGGATATACTGTAGTAGTAGATACCAGAGGGGTATACTGTAGTAGTAGATACCACAGGGGTATACTGTAGTAGTAGATACCAGAGGGATATACTGTAGTAGTAGATACCAGAGGGATATACTGTAGTAGTAGATACCAGAGGGGTGTACTGTAGTAGTAGATACCAGAGGGATATACTGTAGTAGTAGATACCAGAGGGGTATACTGTAGTAGTAGATACCAGAGGGATATACTGTAGTAGTAGATACCAGAGGGGTGTACTGTAGTAGTAGATACCAGAGGGATATACTGTAGTAGTAGATACCAGAGGGGTATACTGTAGTAGTAGATACCACAGGGGTATACTGTAGTAGTAGATACCAGAGGGATATACTGTAGTAGTAGATACCTGTAGTAGTAGATACCAGAGGGGTATACTGTAGTAGTAGATACCAGAGGGATATACTGTAGTAGTAGATACCTGTAGTAGTACATACCAGAGGGGTATACTGTAGTAGTAGATACCAGAGGGGTATACTGTAGTAGTAGATACCAGAGGGATATACTGTAGTAGTAGATACCTGTAGTAGTAGATACCAGAGGGGTATACTGTAGTAGTAGATACCAGAGGGGTATACTGTAGTAGTAGATACCACAGGGATATACTGTAGTAGTAGATACCAGAGGGGTATACTGTAGTAGTAGATACCAGAGGGGTATACTGTAGTAGTAGATACCAGAGGGGTATACTGTAGTAGTAGATACCAGAGGGGTATACTGTAGTAGTAGATACCAGAGGGGTATACTGTAGTAGTAGATACCAGAGGGATATACTGTAGTAGTAGATACCAGAGGGATATACTGTAGTAGTAGATACCAGAGGGTTATACTATAGTAGTAGATACCAGAGGGCTATACTGTAGTAGTTGGATATATTAGTAGATACCAGAGGGGTATACTGTAGTAGTAGATACCAGAGGGATATACTGTAGTAGTAGATACCACAGGGGTGTACTGTAGTAGTACATACCAGAGGGATATACTGTAGTAGTAGATACCAGAGGGATATACTGTAGTAGTAGATACCTGTAGTAGTACATACCAGAGGGGTATACTGTAGTAGTAGATACCAGAGGGGTGCACTGTAGTAGTACATACCAGAGGGATATACTGTAGTAGTAGATACCAGAGGGATATACTGTAGTAGTAGATACCTGTAGTAGTAGATACCAGAGGGGTATACTGTAGTAGTAGATACCAGAGGGGTATACTGTAGTAGTAGATACCAGAGGGGTATACTGTAGTAGTAGATACCAGAGGGATATACTGTAGTAGTAGATACCAGAGGGGTATACTGTAGTAGTAGATACCAGAGGGGTATACTGTAGTAGTAGATACCAGAGGGGTATACTGTAGTAGTAGATACCAGAGGGGTATACTGTAGTAGTAGATACCAGAGGGGTATACTGTAGTAGTAGATACCAGAGGGGTATACTGTAGTAGTAGATACCAGAGGGATATACTGTAGTAGTAGATACCAGAGGGGTATACTGTAGTAGTAGATACCTGTAGTAGTAGATACCAGAGGGGTATACTGTAGTAGTAGATACCACAGGGGTGTACTGTAGTAGTAGATACCAGAGGGGTATACTGTAGTAGTAGATACCAGAGGGGTATACTGTAGTAGTAGATACCACAGGGGTGTACTGTAGTAGTAGATACCAGAGGGGTATACTGTAGTAGTAGATACCAGAGGGGTATACTGTAGTAGTAGATACCAGAGGGGTATACTGTAGTAGTAGATACCTGTAGTAGTAGATACCAGAGGGGTATACTGTAGTAGTAGATACCAGAGGGGTGTACTGTAGTAGTAGATACCAGAGGGTTATACTGTAGTAGTAGATACCTGTAGTAGTAGATACCAGAGGGGTATACTGTAGTAGTAGATACCAGAGGGGTATACTGTAGTAGTAGATACCAGAGGGGTATACTGTAGTAGTAGATACCAGAGGGGTATACTGTAGTAGTAGATACCAGAGGGGTATACTGTAGTAGTAGATACCAGAGGGGTGTACTATAGTTGGATGTAGTACATGTAAAGGGTTCCACATGGAACCCAAAAGGGCGAAGAACCCTTTTACATTCTAGATATATAGGAGTGTTGGATCAGGTCCCCCCCCCCCGCCCATATAGTCATATTCATTATGATCTAGGATCAGGTCCCCCCCCCCCCCCGTCCATATAGTCATATTCATTATGATCTAGGATCAGGTCCCCCCCTCCGTCCATATAGTCATATTCATTATGATCTGGGATCAGGTCCCCCCCTCCGTCCATATAGTCATATTCATTATGATCTAGGATCAGGTCCCCCCCTCCGTCCATATAGTCATATTCATTATGATCTAGGATCAGGTCCCCCCCCTGTCCATATTGTCATATTCATTATGATCTAGGATCAGGTCCCCCCCGTCCATATAGTCATATTCATTATGATCTAGGATCAGGTCCCCCCCGTCCATATAGTCATATTCATTATGATCTAGGATCAGGTCCCCCCCCCCCCGTCCATATAGTCATATTCATTATGATCTAGGATCAGGTCCCCCCCCCCCGTCCATATAGTCATATTCATTATGATCTAGGATCAGGTCCCCCCCCCCCGTCCATATAGTCATATTCATTATGATCTAGGATCAGGTCCCCCCCGTCCATATAGTCATATTCATTATGATCTAGGATCAGGTCCCCCCCCGTCCATATAGTCATATTCATTATGATCTAGGATCAGGTCCCCCCCTCCGTCCATATAGTCATATTCATTATGATCTAGGATCAGGTCCCCCCCCCGTCCATATAGTCATATTCATTATGATCTAGGATCAGGTCCCCCCCTCCGTCCATATAGTCATATTCATTATGATCTAGGATCAGGTCCCCCCCTCCGTCCATATAGTCATATTCATTATGATCTAGGATCAGGTCCCCCCCTGTCCATATAGTCATATTCATTATGATCTAGGATCAGGTCCCTCTCTCCGTCCATATAGTCATATTCATTATGATCTAGGATCAGGTCCCCCCCCTCCGTCCATATAGTCATATTCATTATGATCTAGGATCAGGTCCCCCCCCCCGTCCATATAGTCATATTCATTATGATCTAGGATCAGGTCCCCCCCCCCCCCGTCCATATAGTCATATTCATTATGATCTAGGATCAGGTCCCCCCCTCCGTCCATATAGTCATATTCATTATGATCTAGGATCAGGTCCCCCCCCCCGTCCATATAGTCATATTTATTATGATCTAGGATCAGGCCCCCCCCCCCCCCCCCCGTCCATATAGTCATATTCATTATGATCTAGGATCAGGTCCCCCCCTCCGTCCATATAGTCATATTATTTATGATCTAGGATCAGGTCCCCCCCTCCGTCCATATAGTCATATTTATTATGATCTAGGATCAGGTCCCCCCCTCCGTCCATATAGTCATATTCATTATGATCTAGGATCAGGTCCCTCTCTCCGTCCATATAGTCATATTCATTATGATCTAGGATCAGGTCCCCCCCCTCCGTCCATATAGTCATATTCATTATGATCTAGGATCAGGTCCCCCCCCTGTCCATATAGTCACATTCATTATGATCTAGGATCAGGTCCCCCCCTCCGTCCATATAGTCATATTCATTATGATCTAGGATCAGGTCCCCCCCCCCCCCCCCCGTCCATATAGTCATATTTATTATGATCTAGGATCAGGTCCCCCCCTGTCCATATAGTAATATTCATTATGATCTACGATCAGGTCCCCCCCCGTCCATATAGTCATATTCATTATGATCTAGGATCAGGTCCCCCCCCTCCGTCCATATAGTCATATTCATTATGATCTAGGATCAGGTCCCCCCCCTCCGTCCATATAGTCATATTCATTATGATCTAGGATCAGGTCCCCCCCCTCCGTCCATATAGTCATATTCATTATGATCTAGGATCAGGTCCCCCCCCCGTCCATATAGTCATATTCATTATGATCTAGGATCAGGTCCCTCCCCCTGTCCATATAGTCATATTCATTATGATCTGAAAGGCTAAACTGATCCTAGACCATTACTCCTACTCTGAGACGCTTGATAACTACGAGCCCTTGAAGCTTATCGTCTTTGGGGCAGAAAGGGAATCAGATCTGTTTGTTTTATTTGTGTCGTTGCCACTAAAAGGTGCCATGTCTGGAGGGTTCAACTTCCAGGTGAACGACGGAGTGAACTTTGCCCCTCGACAGATCTTCAGCATCACAGCCAGCGCCCTGGTCCTCAGCCTGGAGATCAACAGACCTCTCAAGGTGTTCCCAGGTAACTAACTCCTCCCTTTAATAAAAGGTAGTTCCTCCTCTTAACTAGATATCTCCTCCCTGGTAACCCTGGTAACCCTTTAAGCAGGTTCTGTAGCTTCTCCCCTTAGCAACGTGAGGTGCGTTCAAGTTCGCTTGAAGTTTTACTACGTTGCGGAACGGTTTGTACTGAACGACACGTTTCCCCCCACCAAAAAAAAACGTTCTTGAACAGATTTTTAAGGTACGTTTGCTCCCGTTTGATGGGTGTGGCGAGGTGTGGCTTGAAGCAATGAGTGACGTATTTAAAAAGAAGTGGTCATGCTGACAGCGTTCCCCAACCCACAACCCAACACAATTTTTTTTTTAAAACTGGCCGTTCAGTACAGCACTGTTTCCGTTCAATTGAACGTTCCAGAATATAAAAACGTTCTGAACGCAGCTCTGGTACTCAATCTGGAGAACAACAGTCCCTTCAAGGTGTTCCAAGCACTGGAGGCTGGTGGGAGCAGCTATAGAAGGCCGTGTTTATTGTAATGGCTGGAATGGACTACCCGGGTGACCCACAGTAACCCCTCATTTAGATAGGCCTACTGCATTCGCCCAATCACCAGTGGTGTAAAGTACTTAAGTAAAAATACTTTAAAGTACTACTTAAGTCGTTTTTTGGGGGGGGTATCTGTACTTTACTATTTATATTTTTGACAACTTTTACTTCACATCATTCCTAAAGAAAATAATGTACTTTTTACTCCGTACATTTTCCCTGACACCCAAAAGTACTTGTTACAATTTTAATGCTTAGCAGGACAGGAAATGGTCCAATTTACACACATCCCTGTTCATCCCTGCTGCCTCTGATCTGGAGGACTCACTAAACACAAATAATTCATTTGAAAATGATGTCTGAGTGTTGGAGTGTGCCCCTGGCTATCCATACAATTGTGCCATCTAGTTTTCTTAATTTAAGGAATTTGAAATGATTCATACTTGTACTTTTGATACTTAAATATATTTTAGCAATTACGTTTACTTTTGATACTTCAGTATATTTAAAACCAAATACTTTTAGACTTTTACTCAAGTAGTATTTTACTGGGTGACTTTCACTTTTACTTGAGTCAATTTCTATTTAAGGTATCTTTTACTTTTACTCAAGTATGACAATTGGGTACTTTTTCCACCACTGCCAATCACAAATGGACTCCTAGCCTCTACCCCCATATGCACTGGTAGAGATGTGAAAGGCAATGGAGGCTCCTCAGAGGAGGAAAAGGGAGGATCTTCCTCAGTGAATTTAATAAAAAAGTGAAACATTAAAAAAGTTTAGATAAACTATACTAAATGTATTCACTTGACCAAATAATTGATTAAAACGCACTGTTTTGTAATGAAGGTCTACAGTAGCCTCAACAGCACCCTGTAGGTTAGCACCATGGTGTAGCCCGGAGGACAGCTAGCTTCCGTCCTCCTCTGGGTACATTGACTTCAAGACAAAACCCAGGAGGCTCATGGTTTTCCCCCCCTTCCATAGACTTACACAGTAATTATGACAACTTCCAGAGAACGTCCTCCAGCCTATTTGGTATTTGGTATTTTATTAGGATCCCCATTAGCTGTTGCAAAAGCAGCAGCTACTCTCCCTGGGGTTCCACACAAAACATGAAACATAATACAGAATTACATAATACAGAAGAACATCATTAGACAAGAACAGCTCAAGGACAGAACTACATACATTTTTTTAAAAGGCACACGTAGCCAACATATCAATCTATACACACAAACTATCTGGGTCCAATAGGGGAGAGGCGTTGTGGCGTGAGGTGTTGCTTTATCTGTTTTTGAAACCAGGTTTGCTGTTTATTTGAGCAATATGAGATGGAAGGAAGTTCGTATCAGAGCTCTTGCAGCATGAACTGACATGTTGTCCAGCCAATGAAAGGATCAGAGAATGAATCTAGTACTGAAAGCATAAGCTACAGCTAGCTAGCACTGCAGTGTATAAAATGTGGTGAGTAGTTGACTCGAAGAGAGAGAAAGACAATAGTTTTTTTAACAAATTAATTTCTTTCCGAAATGAAGGGCAAGCGAGAGAGAGAGAGAGAGAGAGAGAGCTAGCTATATTTCGTAGTATATATTTCTTTTCACTTTCACTTCCTTAGCTAGCATCGAATGCAGCTGAACATACCTTTGTCCAATAGAAACTCTTGTTTGCAACTGTTGGACTAATGATTACATCCTACATCAGCTAGAGGCATGGTACGACGCGATATTGAATGTGTCACGATCTTTCATCAAAAATTCTCTCGACCTGTGTGCTCCTACGTAGTAAACTTTCATTCATAGGCTAAGTTGTAGCAACCTCGTGATGGGTATTAGGGAAATTTAGAGTATCATGTAATAGCCTAAATATATCGATGTTATGTTGAGCTGGGTGAATGGAATATGATTGACAAGTCATACATTATGCTGTAATAGAAAATAAGTCCATGCTCATAATAAAAAAATCATCCAACCCTCATCTTAAACGGCAACAAACCCCACTGGTGGAATGACTAAATAGATGAGTCAGATATATATTTTAGAATGTGTATAAATTGAACTTCCTCATTCTGGTCAAATGCTACAGTCTGTGACTGGTTGGGTTTTAAACAGGAAATCTACCATTGACCAAAATAGCTATTTTTACACTTAAGAGTCTCATGTATGGCTAAATACAAAGATGGTTGGTAGCATCTGTGTACAAGTCCGCCACGTATAAATCCACTGTAACGGGCGTCGTGAGGATTAGACCAAGGCGCAGCGGGAACGTCTATACTCATCTTCTTTATTAAATCAAAAGAAGGAAAAAACTAACAAATCACGTATACAAAACAACGAACGCCACTAAACAGTCCTGTCAGGTGCTACAGACACTAAACAAGGAGACAACTACCCACAAATCCCATTACAAAAACACCCCTAAACATAGGACCTTCAATCAGAGGCAACGAGGGACAGCTGCCTCCAATTGAAGGTCAATCCAATGAACTAAACATAGAAATAGATAGACTAGACTGAACATAGAAATACACTAACATAGAACATAGACCAAAACCCTCGGAACACTCTAAACAAACACCCCCTTTTACATAAGCGCATAGATCAACAAACCCCGAGACACTCTAAACAAACACCCCCTGCCACGTCCTGACCAAACTACAATAACAAAAATACCCCCTTTACTGATCAGGACGTGACATCCACAGTTTCGTCATTGCGTTCTATAACTGTTCTGAAAAGATCAACTGAACCCAACAGCTCTCTCTCTCTCTCTCTCTCTCTCTCTGTCTCTCTCTCTCTCTCTCTCTCTCTGTCTCTCTCTCTCTCTCTCTGTCTCTCTCTCTCTCTCTCTCTCTCTCTGTCTCTCTCTCTCTCTCTCTGTCTCTCTCTCTCTCTCTCTGTCTCTCTCTCTCTCTCTCTGTCTCTCTCTCTCTCTCTCTCTCTGTCTCTCTCTCTGTCTCTCTCTGTCTCTCTCTCTCTGTGTGTCTCTGTCTCTCTCTCTGTCTCTGTCTCTCTCTCTGTCTCTCTCTGTCTCTCTCTCTCTCTCTCTCTCTGTCTCTCTGTCTCTCTCTCTCTCTCTGTCTCTCTCTCTGTCTCTCTCTGTCTCTCTCTCTGTCTCTCTCTCTGTCTCTCTCTCTCTGTGTGTCTCTGTCTCTCTCTCTCTCTCTCTCTCTCTCTGTCTCTCTCTCTCTCTCTCTGTCTCTCTCTCTCTGTGTGTCTCTGTCTCTCTCTCTCTCTCTCTCTGTCTCTCTCTCTCTCTCTCTGTCTCTCTCTCTCTCTCTGTCTCTCTCTCTGTCTCTCTCTGTCTCTCTCTCTGTCTCTCTCTCTGTCTCTCTCTCTCTGTGTGTCTCTGTCTCTCTCTCTCTCTCTCTCTGTCTCCCTCTCTCTCTCTGTCTCTCTCTCTCTCTCTCTGTCTCTCTCTCTGTCTCTCTCTGTCTCTCTCTCTGTCTCTCTCTCTGTCTCTCTCTGTCTGTGTGTCTCTGTCTCTCTCTCTGTCTCTCTCTCTCCCTCCATTTTCTTCTTATTTTTATTCAGTTTAGTCGCATGATTTATCAATTTACAGGACGTTTGTCAAGCATCTGTGCAGCTAGACTTATTTGCCTCATCCTCTCTCAACCCTACCGTTTTTTAATTCCTCATCAATCCAAAGGGGATTTAACAGTTTTTACAGTCATTTTCTTAGTAATGGGCGTGTGCTTATTAGTAACTGGGATAAGCAATTTCGTAAATGTGTCAAGTGCAGCGTCTGGTTGCTTCTCATTACACACCACAGACCAGCAAATATTCTTTACATCATCAACATATGAATCACTACAAAACTTATTGTATGACCTCTTATACACTATATTAGGCCCAACCTTTGGAACTTTGGTTTTCCTAGATATGGCTACTATATTGTGATGGATTTTGTATTGTGCTTTAGAGCAGATTTCTGTTTTTTTTTAAATATTTATTTATTTAAGTGAAAATCAGTACATGTTGATGATTTAATTCCTGTGCTGTTTGTAAAATACCCTGGTAGGTTGACTGATAATCTGAACCAGGTTTCAGGCACTGGTTTACAGTTTGAAGCTTATTCTTGAGTGGACAGTTTGATGAAAGTCAGTCAATATTTAGGTCTCTGTCTCTGTGTGTTTTTAAAATCTCTCTCATTATTTCAAATGTTGTTCGGTTGAAGTCAACCGTACCACAGGAAGTAGTATTCTTTGTATCAGTCTTTTTTCTTCTTCTTTTTATTTCCCCTTTAATATTGAATGTCAATGTTTTAGTTCCTTATTTTGACAGTAATATTGACCATACCAGGCAGTGATGAAACCAGTCAGGATGCTTTCGATGGTGCAGCTGTATAACTTTTTGAGGATCTGAGGACCCATGCCAAATCTTTTCAGTCTCCTGAGGGGGAATAGGTTTTGTCGTGCCCGCTTCACGACTGTCTTGGTGTTTTTGGACCATGTTAGTTTGTTGGTGATGTGGACACCAAGGAACTTGAAGCTCTCGGACCTCCTGGTTTATACTGTCAAGAGGACACCTACCCTCTCTGAAGCCTAGGGCCAACATTGAGTAACTTCTACACCCAGAACCAAATCTAATGTTCGCTATGTCACAAGAGACTAAACATTGAGAGCCTCCACCCAACACTAGCATGGTCTTCTACGGTCCATAACCTACTTATCTATTCAAACTAATTTAATAGTCAATAATCCATTTGAATGAATAATTCAGGGGACTAGCTCAGCAAGACCACTTTGCAGTGAGTCGTTGTTAAACCAGCAAAAGGTCCCAGACTAGTAGACGCATCATCACTTCAACTGGGATGGAGTCATCATTTCATCACTGCTTTATTTTGGAACAGATGATTCATACTCTACTTTTAATACACAGACTGACCGACCCAGCTAAATAGAGACTGACCGACCCAGTTAAATAGAGACTGACCGACCCAGTTAAATAGAGACTGACCGACCCAGTTAAATAGAGACTGACCGACCCAGCTAAATAGAGACTGACCGACCCAGCTAAATAGAGACTGACCGACCCAGTTAAATAGAGACTGACCGACCCAGTTAAATAGAGACCGACCGACCCAGTTAAATAGAGACTGACCGACCCAGCTAAATAGAGACTGACCGACCCAGTTAAATAGAGACTGACCGACCCAGTTAAATAGAGACTGACCGACCCAGCTAAATAGAGACTGACCGACCCAGTTAAATAGAGACTGACCGACCCAGCTAAATAGAGACTGACCGACCCAGTTAAATAGAGACTGACCGACCCAGTTAAATAGAGACTGACCGACCCTGCTAAATAGAGACTGACCGACCCAGTTAAATAGAGACTGACCGACCCAGCTAAATAGAGACTGACCGACCCAGCTGAATAGAGACTGACCGACCCAGTTAAATAGAGACTGACCGACCCAGTTAAATAGAGACTGACCGACCCAGCTAAATAGAGACTGACCGACCCAGTTAAGTAGAGACTGACCGACCCAGCTAAATAGAGACTGACCGACCCAGCTATATAGAGACTGAATGACCCAGCCCTGTACTTTGTTTACGAACTAGCACACACACACACACACACACACACACACACACACACACACACACACACACACACACACACACACACACACACACACACACACACACACAACACACTACACACCTTAGCCGGAATGGCTTGGCTCAGGCTGTGGAGTCTGGTTTGTGAGTTAGGTGGGGATGGATGATGGTAGACATGGGTTCAAATGCTATTTGAAATCGTATCATGTACTTTAGCTGTGCTTGATTGAGTTTGCCTCCTGCAATCGAACCAATAGAATAGTCCCAAAAGGGCAAACTCCGCCCTATCTGGCATTTCAGTCAGGCTACAGAAAACGCTAAAAGTATATGAAACATTTCAAATAGTAGTTGAACCCAGGTTCTGATTGATGTGTTGTTAATGACCAGCTGGCACAGCGGGCTGGGGGTTTCCAGGCACTGGATGGATGAGTGGGTTCTTAAAGGGCAATCCGCAGTTGAAGCAATAACAAATAACAAAGCCGTCACCCCGCCGTTTAGGATGATGGGCCTGTGGAAATGTAACCGCTCTTAAATTCATAGACAGAGCTATTGATGCAAGGACTGACCATCAAAGATATCAAAATAACATTTTAACCCTCTTTTTCTTCCCAATTTCGTGATTACGATCTTGTCTCATTGCTGCAACTCCTCAACGGGCTCGGGAGAGGCGAAAGTCTTGTCTTGCGCCCTCCGAAACATGACCCGCCAAGCCGTGCTTCTTAACACCCGCTCGCTTAACCCGTGTTGTGTTGGAGGAAACACTGTTCAACTGACAACCGAAGTCAGCCTGAAAGGCACCTGGCCCGCCGCAAGGAGTCGCTAGAGCGCAATGAGCCCGAGAGGCTTGTTACAACTTAATTTCAGGGCCGGCATTATCAACAGGACTTAAGGGGCTTAGCCCGCCCTGCCGTACCTCCTTGCCCGTCCAAATTAAATATTTAAATATTTAAAATTTATTTCACAGAGATGGTGCCAATAGAAAGACACCTCAATTTCAGATAAATCATGAGAACAAGGGAAGAAACAGCGCCCCTCTGTATCTGTATGTGTAGCCCATGTATCTGATACTGTCTGGACAAAAATAGTATTTGCATGTAATACTCTTTTTGTCCAGAGAGCATCAGATACATGGGCTACCTACAGTAAGACAGAGGGGCGCTGTTTAGCACGCTCGGATGCTTTCTGCATTGGAGATAGCAGTTACAGCCACTTGCGATTTGAAGTTGGCGGATACACAGTGTACTGTTCAGATGCTGGAATTATTTTGGATGAACATGCAAAAGGTAACCTACTTTTTGTTTGACAATTAGATGAAAAACATCATGACTGGTTGTGTTCATGCCACATTAAAAAGGTAATACATTTTTTACAGTTAAATGACATGTCTTTATTGTAAAGAACTGCTAAAGCAGTCATTTGGACTCTTCATGAATTTAAAAACAATATTACTCTGCCAAGTCAAGCGTGTGCACACAGGTGGTCCCATGAAAAAAACATGCCCCTCCCCCCCCCAAGGAAATCAAATGCCCATCCAACTGATTTGTTCTGGCGCCGGCCCTGCTTCAGCTTTAAGCACAAAGTGATTTTGTCCGTCTGTGACCAAGAGAAAGTGGTCTTAGTTCAATTCTATTAAATTATTTTGTCGTTTTGTTTTATGTTGAGAACTCGAAAAACGAGTATTGTTGCATCTGCTAGATTCTCCAATTTTGTAAGCACAGCTGTGAGTTTGACAGACACAGGAAATCGTTCCTTTGTCTGGATAGGACAGAAAATGTGACACGTCACTCCCTATGCAAATGTAGGGTCTGAAACTTCCAGTCAGCCCTGCTGGGAGAGCAGAGAGATGTGGCTTTCTTGTATTATAAGACACTTACACTTATTATACGACATTTACAGAGCGCTTCTGAGAACCGGTCCAGAAATGCTTTAAAATCCCCCAAAATAGGGGACTTAACGTCTATTTGAGGCTATAGAGTGTTTGCTTACATTTCCAATGTTTACAAACATTGGAGTAAAACAAGCTCAGTATTTTGGGTTGTGGTGGGGCAGGACACTTTAACTAAGCCCAGGGGGCATTTATAAGAGACATTGTAAAATAATAAATGAGTATATTTCACTACGTCCAGAAATGGATGTAGCATCTTTAAGGGGCCGTGTCTGTTTGTGCCTCCTCTACTACTGTTTACACAGCTGATAACGTTTCTCAACCTCTATGAAACTTCTCGTTTTTCTAGCTTTATGATATACTGTAAAGCTTTCCATCAACACACAAGTTGACTACTCTGCCGCCGACTCCGCTCTGCCGCCGACTCCGCTCTGCCACCGACTCCTCTCTGCCGCCGACTCCGCGCTCCGCCGCCGACTCCCCTCTCTGCCGCCGACTCCTCTTTCTGCCGCCGACTCCTCTCTCTGCCGCCGACTCCTCTCTCTGCCGCCGACTCCGCTCTGCCGCCGACTCGGCTCTGCCGCCGACTCCTCTCTCTGCCGCCGACTCCTCTCTCTGCCGCCGACTCCTCTTTCCGCCGCCGACTCCTCTCTCCGCCGCCGACTCCGCTCTGCCGCCGACTCCTCTCTCTGCCGCCGACTCCGCTCTGCCGCCGACTCCGCTCTGCCGCCGACTCCTCTCTCTGCCGCCGACTCCTCTCTCTTGCCGCCGACTCCTCTCTCCGCCGCCGACTCCCCTCTCCGCCGCCGACTCCTCTCTCTGCCGCCGACTCCTCTTTCTGCCGCCGACTCCTCTCTCTGCCGCCGACTCCTCTTTCCGCCGCCGACTCCTCTCTCCGCCGCCGACTCCCCTCTCCGCCGCCGACTCCCCTCTCCGCCGCCGACTCCTCTCTCTGCCGCCGACTCCTCTTTCTGCCGCCGACTCCCCTCTCTGCCGCCGACTCCTCTCTCTGCCGCCGACTCCGCGCTCCGCCGCCGACTCCTCTTTCTGCCGCCGACTCCTCTCTCTGCCGCCGACTCCGCGCTCTGCCGCCGACTCCTCTCTCTGCCGCCGACTCCTCTCTCCGCCGCCGACTCCTCTCTCTGCCGCCGACTCCTCTTTCTGCCGCCGACTCCCCTCTCTGCCGCCGACTCCCCTCTCTGCCGCCGACTCCCCTCTCTGCCGCCGACTCCCCTCTCCGCTGCCGACTCCGCGCTCCGCCGCCGACTCCTCTCTCTGCCGCCGACTCCGCGCTCTGCCGCCGACTCCTCTCTCTGCCGCCGACTCCTCTCTCTGCCGCCGACTCCTCTCTCCGCCGCCGACTCCTCTCTCCGCCGCCGACTCCTCTCTCTGCCGCCGACTCCTCTTTCTGCCGCCGACTCCGCTCTGCCGCCGACTCCTCTCTCTGCCGCCGACTCCGCTCTGCCTCCGACTCCTCTCTCCGCCGCCGACTCCCCTCTCTGCCGCCGACTCCTCTCTCTGCCGCCGACTCCTCTCTCTGCCGCCGACTCCGCTCTGCCGCCGACTCCGCTCTGCCGCCGACTCCTCTCTCTGCCGCCGACTCCGCGCTCCGCCGCCGACTCCTCTTTCTGCCGCCGACTCCTCTCTCTGCCGCCGACTCCGCGCTCTGCCGCCGACTCCGCGCTCTGCCGCCGACTCCTCTCTCTGCCGCCGACTCCTCTCTCTGCCGCCGACTCCTCTTTCTGCCGCCGACTCCGCTCCGCCGCCGACTCCTCTTTCCGCCGCCGACTCCTCTCTCCACCGCCGACTCCTCTCTCCGCCGCCGACTCCCCTCTCCGCCGCCGACTCCTCTCTCTGCCGCCGACTCCTCTTTCTGCCGCCGACTCCCCTCTCTGCCGCCGACTCCGCTCTGCCGCCGACTCCGCTCTGCCGCCGACTCCTCTCTCTGCCGCCGACTCCTCTTTCTGCCGCCGACTCCTCTTTCTGCCGCCGACTCCGCTCCGCCGCCGACTCCTCTTTCCGCCGCCGACTCCTCTCTCCACCGCCGACTCCTCTCTCCGCCGCCGACTCCCCTCTCCGCCGCCGACTCCTCTCTCTGCCGCCGACTCCTCTTTCTGCCGCCGACTCCCCTCTCTGCCGCCGACTCCGCTCTGCCGCCGACTCCGCTCTGCCGCCGACTCCTCTCTCTGCCGCCGACTCCTCTTTCTGCCGCCGACTCCTCTCTCTGCCGCCGACTCCTCTCTCTGCCGCCGACTCCCCTCTCTGCCGCCGACTCCTCTCTCTGCCGCCGACTCCTCTCTCTGCCGCCGACTCCTCTCTCTGCCGCCGACTCCGCGCTCCGCCGCCGACTCCTCTTTCTGCCGCCGACTCCCCTCTCTGCCGCCGACTCCCCTCTCTGCCGCCGACTCCCCTCTCTGCCGCCGACTCCCCTCTCCGCTGCCGACTCCGCGCTCCGCCGCCGACTCCTCTCTCTGCCGCCGACTCCCCTCTCTGCCGCCGACTCCCCTCTCTGCCGCCGACTCCCCTCTCCGCTGCCGACTCCGCGCTCCGCCGCCGACTCCGCTCTGCTCTGTATTTTATTCATATTGTAGTTTTGATTTTCAAAAGTGTGTGTATAACTAGGTGCAGTGATTGAAACTCCTCATGACGCACTAAAGCAGAACAGCCATTATGTGCTTTTCCAAGGTCCCATCCTTGTAGGTGGTCTACATTTAGTTCCTGTATAGAAACCATGGTCAGAAATAAGCCTGTCGTCTCTGTTTTTATATAAACTAAAGCAGACAATAGTGTTGATCTAGATGTGGTCGTGTATTTCTCCTTGTGGCGGTGTACTGCTTGTATCGAAAGAGGCCACCCACACACTATAAACATACTATAAACAAGAGTCCCTGGAGAGGAAGGAGGAAGGAGGAGAGAGGAGGAGGGGTGGGAGAAAGGGAAGGGAGGAATGAACATCACTCTGTTTGCTCATCACCCTCCTCTGTTTCATCATCTCCTCCGTCGTCAGACTTCTCTCAGTAGAAGGTTGTTTGCGTTATATGACTTGTTTATATCACAAGGTTCCAAAATGTGTTTGTGGGTGTGATGTCTTTACCACACTGTTTTTTAAAAATGTTTTAAAGATCAAAAGAGTTTTCCCTCTGTTTTCACATAGCATTTCACACTGCACAGCAATATGTTAAGCACAGTCTGGAGTCAACAGCCTTCGGAGCATAACTTAAATGAGGACACTCAATACCACCACACCTTTTAAACTGCGTGGTCAGACTGGTCCTTGTTTTTTGTTGGAAGTGGTGAGATTATGACGAGGATCACCCATAATAAAAGTGTACCTACACATTTGGAAAAACACTTAGCCTATATAACAATGACCATAACTATGGCTTCCCTTCAGAAGATCCACGTAAAATGTGTAGTATTTTCAAACACCAAGTTGTTGTGACATACAGCGCCTTCGGAAAGTATTCAGACCCCTTGACTTTTTCCACATTTTGTTTTGTTACAGCCTTATTCTAAAACGGATTACACACAATACCCCATAATTACAAAGTGAAAACAGGTTTTCAGAATTTTTGCAAATTTATAAAAAGAAATGTAAAACAGATACCTTATTTACATAATTAATCAGACCCTTTGCTATGAGACTCGAAATTGAGCTCTGGTGCATCCTGTTTCCATTGATCATCCTTGAGATGTTTCTACAACTTGATTGGAGACCTCCTGTGGTAAATTCAATTGATTGGACATGATTTGGAAAGTCACACAGCTGTCTATATAAGGTCCCACAGTGCATGTCAGAGAAAAAACCAAGCCATGAGGTAATATGTACATGTAGGTAGACTTATTAAAGTGACTATGCATAGATGATAACAACAAAGTAGCAGCGGTGTAAAAGAGGGGGGAGCAATGCAAATAGTCTGGGAGCCATTTGATTAGATGTTCAGGAGTCTTATGGCTTGGGGGTAGAAGCTGTTTAGAAGCCTCTTGGACCTAGACTTGGCGTTCCGGTACCGCTTGCCGTGCGGTAGCAGAGAGAACAGTCTATGACTAGGGTGGCTGGAGTCTGACAATTTTTAGGGCCTTCCTCAGACACCGCCTGGTATAGAGGTCCTGGATTGCAGGAAGCTTGGCCCCAGTGATGTACTGGGCCATTCTCACTACCCTCTGTAGTGCCTTGCGATCGGAGGCTGAGCAGTTGCCATACCAGGCAGTGATGCAACCAGTCAGGATGCTCTCGATGGTGCAGCTGTACAATCTTTTGAGGATCTGAGGACCCATGCCAAATCTTTTCAGTCTCCTGAGGGGGAATAGGTTTTGTCGTGTCTTGGGGTGCTTGGACCATGTTAGTTTGTTGGTGATGTGGACAGCAAGGAACTTGAAACTCTCAACCTGCTCCACTACAACACCCTCAATGAGAATGGGGGCATGCTGAGTCCTCTTTTTCCTAGAGTCCACAATCATCTTCTTTGTCTTGATCACGTTGAGGGAAAGGTTGTTGTCCTGGCACCACATGGTCAGGTCTCTGACCTCCTCCCTATAGGCTGCCTAGTCGTTGTCTGTGATCAGGCCTACCACTGTTGTCATTGGCAACCTTAATTATGGTGTTGGAGTCGTGCCTGGCCGTGCAGTCATGAGTGAACAGGGAGCACAGGAGGGGACTAAGCACGCACCCCTGGGGGCCTCCGTGTTGAGGATCAGCGTGGCAGATGTGTTGTTACCTACCCTCACCACCTGGGGAAGTCCAGGATCCAGTTGCAGAGGGAGGTGTTTAGTCCCAGGTGTTTAGTCCTTAGCTTATTGATGAGCTTTGAGGGCACTATGGTGTTGATCGCTGAACTGTAGTCAATGAACAGCATTCTCACATAGGTGTTCCTTTTGTCCAGATGGGGAAGGGCAGTGTGGAGTGGCAATAGAGATCGCATCATCTGTGGATCTGTTGGGGTGGTATGCAAATTGGATTGGGTCTAGTTTTTTTGTTGTTGATAAATGGTGTAATGTGAGCCATGACCATCCTTTCAAAGCACTTCATGGCTACAGATGTGAGTGCTATGAGTCGGTAGTCATTTAGGCATGTTACCTTAGTGTTCTTGAGCACAGACACTATGGTGGTCTGCTTAAAATATGTTGGTATTACAGACTGACAGGGAGAGGTTGAAAATGTCAGGGAAGACACTTGCCAGTTGGTCAGCGCATGCTCGCAGAACACGTCCTGGTAATCTGTCTGGGCCTGCGGCCTTGTGAATGTTGACCTGTTTAAAGGTCTTACTCACATCGGCTGCGGAGAGCGTAATCACACAGTCTTCTGGAACAGCTGGTGCTCTCATGCATGTTTCAGTGTTATTTGCCTCGAAGCGAGCATAGAAGTACTTTAGCTCGTCTGGTAGGCTTGTGTCGCTGGGCAGCTTTCGGCTGTGCTTCCCTTTGTAGTCTGTAATGGTTTGCAAGCCCTGCCACATCCGACGTGCGTCAGAGCCAGTGTAGTATGATTCGATCTTTGTCCTGTATTGAAGCTTTGCCTGTTTGTTGGTTTGTTGGATTTGATGGATTTCTTATAAACTCCCGGGTTAGTGTCCCGCTCATTGAAAGCGGCAGTTCTAGCCTTTAGCTCAGTGCGGATGTTGCCTGTAATCCATGGCTTCTGGTTGGGGTATGTACGTACGGTCACTGTGGGGACGACATCATCGATGCACTTATTGATGAAGCCAATGACTGGTATGGTGTACACCTTAATGCCATCGTAGGAATCCCGGAACATATTCCAGTCTGTGATAGCAAAATAGTCCTGTAGCTTAGCATCTGCTTCATCTGACCACTTTTTAATTGATCTAGTCACTGGTGCTTCCTGCTTGAATTTTTGCTTGCAAGCAGGAAACAGGAGGATATAATTATGGTCAGATTTGCCAAATGGAGGGCGAGGGAGAGATTTGTATGCATCTCTGTATGTGGAGTAAAGGTGGTCCAGAGTTTTTCCCTCTGGCTGCACATTTAACATGCTGATAGAAATTTGGTAAAACGGATTTAAGTTTCCCTGCATTAAAGTCCCCGGCTACTAGGAGCGTCGCCTCTGGGTGAGCGTTTTCTTGTTTGCTTATGGCGGAATACAGCTCATTGAGTGCTGTCTTAGTGCCAGCCTCAGTCTGTATTGGTATGTAAACAGCTACGAAAAATACAGATTCAAATTCTCTTGGTAGATAGTGTGGTCTACAGCTTATCATGAGATACTCTACCTTAGGTGAGCAAAAGCTCTAGACTTCCTTAGATATCGTAAGCCAGCTGTTATTTACAAAAATACATAGTCCGCCACCCCTTGTCTTACCAGACGCTGCTGTTCTATCCTGCCGGTATATCGTATAACCAGCCAGCTGTACGTTGATAGTGTCGTTGTTCAGCCACGACTCCGTGAAGCATAAGATATTACAGTTTTGAATGTCCTGTTGGTAGTTTAATCTTCCGCGTCGGTCATCAATTTTAATTCTCCAAAGATTGCACGTTTGCTAGCAAAATGGAAGGCAGTGGGGGTTTATTCGATCGCCTACGAATTCTCAGATAGCAGCCCGCCCTCTGGCCCCTTTTTCTCCACCTCCTCTTCACGCAAATCACGGGGACCTGGGGCCTGTTCCCGAGAAAGCAGTATATAATTCGCGTCGGACTCGTCAGACTCGTTAAAGGAAAAAAAGGATTCTGCCAATCCGTGGTGAGTAATCTCAGTCCTGATGTATAGAAGTTTAGTTTAGTTTTTATTTTCGGTCATAAGAGATGGTAGCGGCAACATTATGTACAAAAATAGTAAAAAAAAAAAAAAGTTACAAACAACGCAGATAAACAAACAAAAAAACAATAGGACTGGTAAAACGTCAGCCTTCTTCTCCGGCGCATGGTTACATCCTCCATGGGTCCATATGTTGGAGCATTTATTTACTGATATTGTTTCACCATAAACAGGCTCTACTACACCAATCACCCAGGAGGACCTGCAGGCGGTGACTAATGACAAGAGCGACACATCCAACCGCACCATTACCTTCAACGTGATTCGTCGACCAAAACTAGGCAGACTGGTGACAGTGCTGGCTGATAATTTCACTGTTGACGTCTCCTCCTTCACACAGACAATGGTAAGAGCAGAACCTAACAACTAACCAGAACCTGAGGTGGTAGTAGTAGAAGTGCTGATTTAGGATTAGTTTTCATAATGAATAAGATTATTTGGACAGGTGAGACCAGGGCCCATATTCCTACAATTGAGTTGGAGCGCTGGTAAAGTTTTGCCTTTTAGATCTACAATTAATATGATTAAATAGACAGATCCCGGACCAGCACTTGATACATACAGTAAGAGTGTGCAAAGCTGTCATCAAGGCAAAGGGTGGCTACTTTGAAGAATCTAAAATAGAAAATATTTTGATTTGTTTAACACTTTTTTTGGTTACTACATGACTCCATATGTGTTATTTCATAGTTATTTCATTGTTTTGATGTGTTCACTATTATTCTGCAATGTCAGAAAATAGTTAAAAAAAATATATAAAAAAAATAAGAAAAAACCTTGTAATTCGTAGGTGTGAACCAAATCTTTTGACTGGTATTGTATGGCCACAGTAGTTTCTATGATAAGACATAACAAGACTCTTCTTGCACTGTTTGGGAGAGTGTATTCTGATTCATTTGTTCAGTAAAACAATATTTTACGGTGAGAAGCAAACAGAAGGAAACTCCACAGGATATAAATTCCTATTCAAGCCGAAACAAATGTTGTTTGGCCTTGACAGGAAGCGTGGTCAGTGTTTTTTGATTGGATAAGGCCTCAGGTCACACTCTCTACAGCTGAGTACATAGACATGCATTATACATATGTTTCTATTCTGAATATCAACCACAGATTTTTTCTAGCGGAAGAAGCAACTCATGTGAAGTGTTCATGTCTTGAATTATTCGTTGATGACTAAAGTTCTGATGCTCAGTGTTTTGTCTAACGCTTTATTTATTTTTTTGGTTACGTTAAAATGGGGATACAAAAGTGGGGCCAAATGTAGGTTACAAAAGTGGGGAAATTCCCGGGCTTGCCCTTCCGATTCATAGTAACACCAGCCTTCACTGATTTCTGGTCTCTCTGTGTCTCAGGTGGACCAGCGGGAGATTCTGTACATCCAGAGTCTTGTGGCGTCGGTTGGCTGGTCCGCCATGGACTCAATGACCTTCTCAGTGTCCTCACCTCCAGCTTCCCTGGAGAACGAGACCTTCAAAATGGACATCTCCTACGAGAATGCTGGACCCGACCGAAAGACTCTGCTCCTCGCTAACACAGGTGGGCCGTTGGTGAATCATTGATGATGTACAACAACAGGACATTATGTTGTTAATTTAACTTTCCATGAATATTATACAATTAAGGGGTATGAAATATTAGCAACATATTTATTTTTTTAACCCATAGGTGTTCCCGCTTATGGAGGACCAAAGCTGCCAAAATTAGAGTTAAATTAATAAATAAAACACACAAATAGATAAATGCAAAGATAAATGGATAAATTAATAAATGGATAAATAAATAAATGAATAAATGGATGAATGATTGCACACACAGTGCATTTGGAAAGTATTTAGACACCTTGACTTTTTCCACATTTTGTTTACGTTAGTCTTATTCTAAAATGGAATAAATTGTGTTTTTCCCCTCGTCAATCTACCAACAATACCCCATAATGACAAAGCAAAAACAGGTTTTTAAAAATGTTTGCAAATGTATTAAAAACAAAAAACTGAAATATCTCATTTATATAAGTATTCAGACCCTTTACTCAGTACTTTGATGAAGCACCTTTGGCAGCGATTACAGCCTCGAGTCTCTTCTTTGGTATGACACTACAAGTTTGGCATTCCTGTATTTTGGGAGTTTCTCCCATTCTTCTCTGCAGATCCTCTCAAGCTCTTGTCAGGTTGGATGGGGAGCGTCGCTGCACAGCTAATTTCTTGTCTCTAGAGATGTTCGATCATGGTCAAGTCCAGGCTCTGGCTGGGACACTCAAGGACATTCTGAGACTTGTCCCGAAGCCACTCTTGCGTTGTCTTGGCTGTGTACTAAGGGTCGTTGTCCTGTTAGATGGTGAACCTTCGCCCCAGTCTGCGGTCCTGAGAGCTCTGGAGCAGGTTTTCATCAAGGATCTCTCTATACTTTGCTCCATTCATCTTTCCCTCGATCCTGACTAGTCTCCCAGTCCCTGCCACTGAAAAACATCCCCACAGCATGATGCTGCCACCGCCATGCTTCCCCGAAAGGGATGGTGCCAGGTTTCCTCAAGACGTGACGCTTGGCATTCAGGCCAAAGAGTTCAATCTTGGTTTCATCAAACAATAGAATCTTGTTTCTCATGGTCTGAGAGTCCTTTAGGTGGATTTTGGCAAACTCCAAGCTGGATGTCATGTGCCTTTTACTGAGGAGTGGCTTCCGTCTGGCCACTCTTCCAAAAAAGCCTGATTGGTGAAAGGCTGCAGAGTTGGTTGTCCTTCTGGAAAGTTCTCCCATCTCCACAGAGGAACTCTAGAGCTCTGTCAGAGTGACCATCGGATTCTTGGTCACTTCCCTGACCAAGGCCCTTCTCCCACGATTGCTCAGTTTGGCCGGGCGGCCAGCTCTAGTAAGAGTCTTGGTGGTTCCAAACTTCTTCCATTTAAGAATGATGGAGGCCACTGTGTTCTTGGGGACCTTCAATGCTGCAGAAATGTTTTGGTTCCTTTCCCCAGATCTGTGCCTCGACACAATCCTGTCTCGGAGCTCTACGGACAATTCCTTCGACCTCATGGCTTGGTTTCTGCTCTGACATGCACTGTCAACTGTGGGCTCTGAGCTCAATTTTTTGTGTCATACCAAAGTGTCTGAATAGTTATGTAAATAAGGCATCTGTTTCTTATTTTTAATACATTTGCAAAAAATTCAAAAAACCTATTTTCGCTTTGTCATTATGCAGTATTGTGTGTAGATTGATGAGGAAATTGTTTATTTAATACATTTTAGAATAAGGCTGTAACGTAACAAAATGTGGAAAAAAGGGGAAGTGGTCTGACTATTTTCCAAATGCACTGTAATTATGGCAGCTTCGGTCCTCCATACTGACTTGTCCCCTCGTTGCATTCTAGGTGCTGTGGTGACCGAGGGTGACCGCATCGTCATCGACAAGTCCAAGCTGGATGCGTCTAACCTTATGTCCAAGCTGCCCACGCCCCAGCGTAGCTCTCACGAGATCTGGTTCCAGGTCAAGTCTCTACCCCAGCACGGGGTCATTGTGGTGGGAGAGAGGAACCTCACCGTGGAGAAACCCAACTTCTCCCAGTACATCCTCAACAAGTATGGCATCACATACCGGCACGACGACTCTGAGACGCTCCATGACCGCTTTGTCTTCGACACCTGGCTGAACCCCAAGGGTAAACCGGCCCAGCGCCCTCTGGACGACAGCCAGGTACGTAATGTTGCTAATCTACCTTGTATTTTGAACACTTTTATCCAACGGTTTATTTCTGGACTGGTACAGGTCTGTTTTTTTAATTTTCATTTAAAAAAAAAAATCTGTTTGAACGTTGTGTATGCTGCAAAATGAATTGCCTCATTGAGGATATTGGAAGTTCTGCTTCAAATTATAATGCAGAAGACAATATTCCATTCAACAAAGTAAAGTAATATTCTTCTCTAATGAGGTGCTGGAGGAGTGGTTCAACATCACGGTGATCCCAGTCAACGACCAGCCGCCCGTTTTGAAGACCAAAGCCCCCAGCCTGAGCGTGGTACAGGGGGACACAGTGGCCCTGGGGCCGGAGAACCTCAATGTGGAAGATTTGGACAACCCTTCAGAGGACATCCAGTACATCGTCGTCAGCAAGCCCAACAACGGCTATCTGGCCCTGGGAGGAAGCCTTAACGAGTCTGTGGTGTCCTTCACTCAGGCTCAGATCAACAGTGGGAAGGTGTACTTTGTCCATGATGGAAGCCGGGCTTCTGGGGTGTTTTATTTTAGTGTTTCCGATGGCCATCACAAACCGGTCTATAAGCTCTTCAACCTCGAGGTGACGGAGATCACCATCTCCCTTATCAACAACACTGGGCTGGCTCTGGAGCAGGGACAGACGTCAGTTGTTTTAACCCAGGAGAGTCTGGTGGCAGAGACCAATGGAAAAAACACAACGGTTCACTACCGGATCACCGCTGCGCCACGGTATGGCAAGATCCTTCGGCTGGATGACCAGGAGGTCAGCCAGTTTGAGCAGGAGGACTTAAGGACGGGTAGCTTATTTTATCACATGACGACCCTCACGTCTGGTCAGGACAGCTTTGAGTTCACCGCGTTTACATCGGAAGCTAACCTGACAAACCAGGTTGTCAACATCACGGTTAAGCCCCTGGTCAGGTTTGGCGAGGGGGTGAGAATACCCAATGGCATCGTGGTCAAACTCAACACTGGTTTCCTCAACGCAACTGAGCTGGCTTCTCTATCCGTCAGCGACCCTTTCTTCGAGGTTGTCTCTCATCCAAAGTATGGAAAGCTGGTCCGAGGAAAACCCAAAGCTGGTAAGAAAACCGAGCCACTGGAGTCTTTCTCCTTTCAGGATGTGAAGAAGGAGAGGTTATCCTTCGAGCTCAACGCTAACATGACTGGAGTGCAAGAGCTGAACGACTCTTTGGTGTTCATTCTGAAAGCCGAGAACGTCCCACCTGCCAGGGGAGAGTTCCGGTTCACTGTCGTTCCGTATGATCCTTCGCTAGTCCTAACCACCAAGAGTCCCATCCTGACCACCAGCAGTCCTTTCTCTCAGCCTCTGAACCAAACGACAGTGTTTGGTGTTGGGACGGCACTACCCTCCCTGTCCACCTCCCTCCTTTCCACACAGAGACCCAGCAAGAACCACCAGAAGTTCAAAGGTCGCAACCGCTGGGGGAACACCAACCGGAACGACTCGGCAGGTACAGATACTAATCTGGGCAAGACCACCCTGAGTAAAGGAGACGACAATGAGATTTCCTTTGTGAATACACCGGTCCGAGTAGAGTCATACCCTCAGAAGACCTCCAACCTGACATTGGTGATGCTACCTCTCCTGGCCATGCTCTTATTGGTCATCATCCTGGTGGTGCTGGTTCTCCTGCTGCGACGCAACAGGAAGAGGAAACAGAAACCTGTCACCCCGAAGCCGCCACCCTCACCCTCACCCTCAACCCCACCGGTTTATAACGGCCAGTCGCAGAGGACCGCGGCTGTTCCCACGGTAACGGTGACCCCACTGAGCCCCAGTAGCCCTGCCCTGGACAGGCTGCTTCCTTCAGCCAATCAGGGCTTAGTTAGCAACTCCACATCACTGCTACTTTGCTCGTGGAACGGTGTAGATCCAGAGAGTTCAGCCCAGCTCACTAGAACCACACCCCCCACTCTACAGCAGAACCAATACTGGGTATGACTCTGTAGCTGCTGCCACCTAGGGGAGGGATGGGGAAGTGGACTGTCTACCCTGCTAACATCCATTTCTAACACCCCCACCAACCCCCACTCATCGTTACACTGTAAACCATGACACTACTGTACTATTTGTTTTGTTATATAATCAAAGCATTTTCTACCGAAGCTAAGCACAATCGGCACTGGGAATGCCAACCACTATCCCCACTTTGCAACATAATAAGTAGCTGGTAGCCTATGACTGCTGGACCTAACAAAATCAACACAATCATGAGTAGGTACTGACAACTAGTCCACCTCACCTCTACCAACTGATAGGAAACATGTTCACTATCACTATTGCAGAAGTTTCCAAACATGACCCAGTGTGGGGTTTCAAACAAACCGTAATAATGCGTGGACATCGCATTGCACAGCTCAAGTTTTTTTTTTTTTTTAAGAATAGAATATAATTCAAAATAGAATACAACTTTATTGTACAATTGGTTAGAACGGAATGTGTCTTCTGCCTTTCTCAACCCCCCTTATACACAAGTGCAGTGTGATGTTGGCGCATTGTGAATCCTAGCCATAGTGACTCTACAATACTGTACAGCTACATGTTCATATTGATGTTGCTAGCATGGTTACTTGGTTGATGTATCTTCCATTTAAGTCCTTCTCATTGGATTATTATGAGTAATGATAACCGTAGTAGTTCAGAAAGGAAACACAGCGTAGAAATGTGTTCCGCCATTTATTAAAGAATGAGTAATGTAAGTCTTGGCGATATAGGCTCTGACTTTCAGGGTTTTAGCTCAAAGCCCAAGCAAAGCGTCAATATATAATATGACCTACAAGCAGTGAGCGTGGTAAACTATACCAATCCCCCCAGCAGGACAACAGAAACAGGAAGTGGAAACTCAAAACACATGAACTAGACCATTACTCTAAATATAATGCCAACCATAAAAGGCTGGCGAGGAGAGGAGGGTCTCAGCTTTCTGTAGGTATAATTTATATTTCTCAACTCTCAATATTCAGCTCAATAACAACTATTTTACAAGCAAGATCTTTTTTCTTTATATGGCTTTGAGATATGGAGTAGAGAGCGTGTCAAATGCACACCGACCATTGCGAGTGAATAGGCCTAAAGGTCTCATGGGTAGTTGCCTGCAATTGTAAAGTTATTTTAGAACATTACATTTTCTCTTGGATGAAGACATGGTTACTAGCAGTGAGTATCACAGGCGGCTGGTGGTACCTTAATTAGGGAGGACGGCTTATAACGGCTGGAACGGAGTTAATGGAATGGCATCAAACACAGAGTTTCAGAGTGCTTGATAACATTCCATTAACTCCATTCCAGCCATTATTATGAGCCGTCCTCCCTAATTAAGACGCCACCAGCCGCCTGTGATACTCACTGCTAGTAACCATGCCTAGTGGTTAGAGCGTTGGACTAGTAACCGAAAGGTTGCAAGATCGAATCCCCGAACTGACAAGGTACAAATCTGTTGTTCTGCCCCTGAACAAGGCAGGTTAACCCCACTGTTCCTAGGCCGTCATTGAAAATAAGAATTTGTTCTTAACTGACTTGCCTAGTTAAATAAAAAAATAAAAATGTAATGTACTAAAATAACTTTACAATTATGAGTTGAGAAATACAAATTATACCTACAGAAAGCTGAGACCCTCCTCGACAAGGGGACGAAGCTTCCATATCTGTTTTCCTGCAATTTATTTTGAAATGTTATATGATCAAAACATATTTTTCTCTCGAGCACATGAGGGGATAGGTAGCTTAGTGGTTAGAGCGTTGGGCCAGTAACCGAAAGGTTGCCGGATTGAATCCCCGAGCTGACGTGGTAAAAATCGATCATTCTGCCCCTGAAGAAGGTAGGCCCTCATTGTAAATAAGAATTTGTTCTTAACTGACTTGCCTAGTTAAATAAAGGTAAAATAAAAAAGATAGGAGAGTGGCTTGCTCATCACAGCAGCGGGGATAGAGCGGCAGGGAAGACACTTACAGGAGTCATGAGGATAATGCACTTTACTGTTTGACCCAATACATTGTTTTAGCCACACAAAAAATAGGACGTTGTAAGGTGACCAATGTAGAATGTGCTCTTTCTACATTCATTGGTTCCTTTTCTTCTTATGATCCATGATATTGGCTAACTGATGATGGAGTCGGCGCAGGTTTCTTTGCTGATGACGCGTTTGACTTTCAATGTGAGTTTCCGTGACCTCAGCTCAGCCTGAGGAAACCGGGCCGCTGCCCACTGATCACAGCCTGAGGAAACCGGGCCGCTGCCCCTGATCACAGCCTGAGGAAACTGGGCCGCTGCCCACTGATCACAGCCTGAGGAAACCGGGCCGCTGCCCACTGATCACAGCCTGAGGAAACCGGGCCGCTGCCCACTGATCACAGCCTGAGGAAACCGGGCCGCTGCCCACTGATCATAGCCTGAGGAAACCGGGCCGCTGCCCACTGCTCACAGCCTGAGGAAACCGGGCCGCTGCCCACTGCTCACAGCCTGAGGAAACCGGGCCGCTGCCCACTGATCACAGCCTGAGGAAACCGGGGCCGCTGCCCACTGATCACAGCCTGAGGAAACCGGGGCCGCTGCCCCTGATCACAGCCTGAGGAAACCGGGCCGCTGCCCACTGATCACAGCCTGAGGAAACCGGGGCCGCTGCCCCTGATCACAGCCTGAGGAAACCGGGCCGCTGCCCACTGATCACAGCCTGAGGAAACCGGGGCCGCTTCCCACTGATCAGCCAAATGCTAATTTATAGTATAACCGAGAAATTGCGAGAAAACAAAAATAAAAGTATTGATTTTGAAAAAAAAACATACAGGCCCATGGGCCACTGGCCATGTCAACTTTTCTATTGTTTTATTTTTATATATAAAGTATATGAAGAAAAAAAATTGTGTGTGAATTTCTACCATACCACTCAACTAAAGATGGTCCAGCCCATCTGGAATATGCCAGAATTGCCAGATGACCAATTCGCCCCTGGGTATTATTACAGTATAACTGTTGGTATGTTGAGGTACTCATCCTAGACCAGTGGGAGAATTGCATGCATGCATAAATCAATGGTTTCCTGATTTCTTGTGATCAAAGGATGTCACCTTACCACTCTTTTTTTTTGTATTGGTGTATATATTTCATTATTATGGCGGATAGTATTTTATATATTAAACCCATTCTTCCTAAAGTGTATGTATAATACATATTTCAAGCCATAGTGGAAGATCCCTGTGTACCCTGGTACTGCTGTCATAAATGTTACCGCAACTCTTAAGGTTTCAAAGTTTTGTTACACTGTAAACCAGATTGTGTCAAATCTACCCCTTGAAAGAAAACACCTGTTTAAAGTAGGCTACTTTTTCATTATTTTACATTTCTACACTGAACAACAATATAAAGACAACATGTAAAGTGTTGGTCCTGTGTTTTCATGAGCTGAAATAAAAAGATCCCAGAAATGTTTCATACACACTAAAAGCTTGTTTCTCTCAATTTTTTAAATGTGTTTACATCCCTGTTAGTGACCATTTTATCATTTGTCAAGATAATCCATCCACCTGACAGGTGTGGCAAATCAAGAAGCTGATTAAACAGCCTGATCATTACACAGGTGCACCTTGTGCTGGGGGACAATAAAAGGCCACTCTAAAATGTGCATTTCTGTCACACAACACAATGTCACAGATGTCTCAAGTTTTGAGGGAGCTTGTAATTGCCATGCAGACTGTAGGAATGTCCACCACAGCTATTGCCAGAGGATTGAATGTTCATTTCTCAACCATAAGCCGCCTCCAACGTTGTTTTAGAGAATTTGTCAGTACATCCAACCGGCCTCACAACCACAAACCACGTGTATGTCGTTGACTGGGTGAGCAGTTTGCTGATGTCAACGTTGTGAGCAGAGTGCTCCGTGGCGGTGGGGTTATGGTATGGGAAGGCATAAGCTACGGACAAAGAACACAATTGCATTTTATTGATAGCAATTTGAATGCACATAGACACCGTGATGAGATCCATGAGGTCCGTTGTCGTGCCATTCATCCGCCGCCATCACCTCATGTTTCAGCATGATAATGCACGGCCCCATGTCACAAGGATCTGTAAACAATTCCTGGAAGCTGAAAATGTCCCAGTTCTTCCATGGCCTGCATACTCACCAGACATGTCACCCATTGAGCATGTTTGGGATGCTCTGGATTGACATGTACAACAGCGTGTTACAGTTCCTGCCAATATCCAGAAACTTCGCACAGTCATTGAAGAGGAAGTGGGACAACATTCCACAGGCCACAATCAACAGCCTAATCAACTCTATGTGAAGGAGATGTGTCGTGCTGCATGAGGAAAATGGTGGTCACACCAGATACTGACTGCTTTTCTAAACCACACCCTTGCTGTACAAATTATGTTTTTGCTGTTATCTAAAGAAAACGACTGGGAATGTGAATACGGTTGAACTTTCTGTATGTTTTCTTTCAAAATTGTTGCTCAAAGCTGGTCGCATAATGGATTTTATTTCCCCCAGGCTTTTCTTTACATAACAGCAGCTGCCACCACTGAGGTATATATTAAGAACTGGAGACTGCATCCAAGATGTCTAGCCGTTGTTTTCAAGGTATTCTACTCGCATGCCATCTATATCCGGATTGCATCCGGTTTATACGGACCAACATCACATGCGCACTAGCATTCAGTGTGAACGCCGGAGCAGCGCCGATGTCATCCACAAACATGGCAGAAATTTGGATGAGCATTTTATGTTAATATCTTTTGGCTGTGAGTGATAGGGGGCTGGGGATCGTCCTCAGCGACAATTATTTGATTAGTTCAATGGATGTTTTGTGCACGAAATGTGATGACTAAAAAGTGTCTTATTAGGAATTTTTTTAATCTGACTTCTCAATGTGGCCGTTTATGGAAATTGTCTTTCTAGGCCGGGCGTCAATAAAAACTGTAGTACCGAAGCAAAACTGTAGGAGCGGTCAAAACCATGCTTCTAGACTGGAACCCTGGCCCCTTGGCTGCCACCGAGTGGAGTGTCCGGGCGGAATAGGGTCCTTGGATAGTATCCAGGAGGAATAGCGTCCTTGGGTAGTATCCAGGAGGAATAGCGTCCTTGGCTAGTATCCGGGCGGAATAGGGTCCTTGGCTAGTATCCGGGCGGAATAGGGTCCTTGGCTAGTATCCAGGAGTAATAGGGTCCTTGGCTAGTATCCAGGAGGAATAGGGTCCTTGGCTAGTATCCGGGAGGAATAGGGTCCTTGGCTAGTATCTGGACGGAATAGGGTCCTTGGCTAGTATCCAGGAGGAATAGGGTCCTTGGCTAGTATCCGGGCGGAATAGGGTCCTTGGCTAGTATCCAGGAGGAATAGGGTCCTTGGCTAGTATCCGGGAGGAATAGGGTCCTTGGCTAGTATCCGGGCGGAATAGGGTCCTTGGCTAGTATCCGGGAGGAATAGGGTCCTTGGCTAGTATCCGGGCGGAATAGGGTCCTTGGCTAGTATCCGGGCGGAATAGGGTCCTTGGCTAGTATCCGGGAGGAATAGGGTCCTTGGCTAGTATCCAGGAGGAATAGTGTCCTTGGCTAGTATCCGGGAGGAATAGGGTCCTTGGCTAGTATCCGGGCGGAATAGGGTCCTTGGCTAGTATCCAGGAGGAATAAGGTCCTTGGCTAGAATCCAGCAGGAATAGGGTCCTTGGCTAGTATCCGGGCGGACTAAGGTTTTTGGCTAGTATCCAGGAGGAATAGGGTCCTTGGCTAGTATCCGGGCGGAATAGGGTCCTTGGCTAGTATCCGGGCGGAATAGGGTCCTTGGCTAGTATCCGGGCGGAATAGGGTCCTTGGCTAGTATCCGGGCGGAATAGGGTCCTTGGCTAGTATCCGGGCGGAATAGGGTCCTTGGCTAGTATCAGGGCGGAATAGGGTCCTTGGCTAGTATCCGGGCGGAATAGGGTCCTTGGCTAGTATCAGGGCGGAATAGGGTCCTTGGCTAGTATCCGGGCGGAATAGGGTCCTTGGCTAGTATCCAGGAGGAATAGGGTCCTTGGCTAGTATCCGGGCGGAATAGGGTCCTTGGCTAGTATCTGGGCGGAATAGGGTCCTTGGCTAGTATCCAGGAGGAATAGGGTCCTTGGCTAGTATCCAGGAGGAATAGGGTCCTTGGCTAGTATCCAGGAGGATTAAGGTTCTTGCAATGAAGAAATGGAGATGTGATTAACATCATTTTCTTTTTTCTACAGCATTAAAAACGTAACGCGGTAACTTTGACAGCCCTTATTTCTAAGTTTGTTTGACCTTTTTAAGTTTGTTTGACCTTAAAAAAAATGTTTGGGGCCTGTAGCGACACACCTAAAATATTAGTAAATATATTGTATATAAATTATATTTTACAAATCTCTGACACTCGAGTATATCTACAACCACATATCTTTTGGCTATAGAATCTGTTTGCTCTGAGAGTTGCTAGAAAACCATATCAGGTAATCATTTCCTGTAGCTAAACACATGGCCCAATACACGGAAGAATATTGTATAAACATTTCTGATACTGAAGTACATCCGTATACTCTGGGAGTAATTAAACTGCTGTACCATGCAGGCAGGTCACTCATGATTCAACTCAGTATTTAGCATCCGTCCATTTCTGAGGAGGCTTCAAGTTAAATAAAAGTTACATAAAAATTCAATTAAAAGGTAGGTTTTGGTTTTGCTTGAGTATTATGGACAGTGAAGGCAGATCGGTGTAAGCACCTACCTCTGATTCCAAAGGTTGCATATTCGAATCCAGGGAGGGAAGTTGTCTTTGATATTTTTTGTTTTAAGCCTTAACCCTTACCTTAACCATTTGGAGTTAATGGCCATGCCTTAAGAAATCTGAGTTAATGCTTAAACTTAATCTGAGTTAATGCTTAAACTTAACCTGAGTTAATGCTTAAACTTAACCTGAGTTAATGCTTAAACTTAACCTGAGTTAATGCTTAAACTTAACCTGAGTTAATGCTTAAACTTAACCTGAGTTAATGCTTAAACTTAACCTGAGTTAATGCTTAAACTTAACCTTTAAACAATTTGAAATGTGAAGTTTGGAACAACTTCGAAACTTGGGTGAACCGCTAATTCTGACATGAGACATTGAGAGCTTGTAGGTGCCATGACTCTCACTGTGCTACTGTACTGTACTACTGTACTACTATACTGTACTACGCTACTGTACTACTGTACTGTACTGTACTACTGTACTACTACACTGTACTACTATACTGTACTACTGTACTGTACTGTACTACTGTAATACTACACTGTACTACTATACTGTACTACTGTACTACTATACTGTACTACGCTACTGTACTGTACTACTGTACTACTATACTGTACTACTATACTGTACTACTACACTGTACTACTGTACGGTACTAGTATACTGTACTACTGTACTAGTACACTGTACTACTATACTGTACTACTGTACTACTACACTGTACTACTATACTGTACTACTGTACTACTACACTGTACTACGCTACTGTACTACTGTACGGTACTAGTATACTGTACTACTGTACTACTACACTGTACTACTATACTGTACTACTGTACTACTACACTGTACTGTGCTACTGTACTACTATACTGTATTACTGTACCCTACCACTGTACCCTACCACTTATACTATACTACTATACTGTACTACTGCACTACTTTACTACAGTACTATTGTACTACTATTTCTATACTGTACTACTATACTGTACTACTGTACTACTACTATTTCTACTACTGTGCTACTGTACTACTATACTACTATACTGTACTGTGCTACTGTACTACTGTACTGTGCTACTGTACTACTGTACTACTACTGTATCACTACTGTACTGTATCACTGTACTACTGTATCACTACTACTGTACCACTACTGTACTACTGTACTACTGTACTACTGTACTGTATCACTGTACTACTATACTGTATCATTGTACTACTGTACAACTTTACTGTATCACTGTATTATTGTACTGTACTACTTTACTGTATCACTGTATTATTGTACTACTATACTACTGCACTAATGTACTGTGCTACTGTACTACTGTACTACTTTACTGTACCACTGCACCACTATTACAACACTGTACTACTGTACAACTATTTCTATACTGTACTACTATACTGTACTGCTATACTACTACTATTTCTACTACTGTGCTACTGTACTACTATACTACTATACTGTACTGTGCTACTGTACTACTGTACTGTGATACTGTACCACTACAATGTACTACTATACTGTACTATGGTACCACTACACTATACTATTTCTATACTGTACTACTGTACAACTATTTCTATACTGTACTGCTATGCTGTACTACTATACTAATACTGTACTACTATACTGTACTACTACACTGTAATACTATACTGTACTACTACTGTGCTGCTATTCTACTATACTGTACTACTTTACTGTGCTACTGTACTGTGCTACTGTACTAGTACACTGTACTACTTTACCCTAACACTGCACTAATATACTGTACTACTGCACTACTATTACTATACTGTACTACTATACTAATATGTCTATACTGTACTACTATACTACTATTTCTATACTCTGCTACTGTACTACTATACTGTACAACTTTACCCTACCACTGTACTGCTATACTACTATACTGTACTACTGCACTATTTTTCTGTACCACTGTATTGTACTACTATACTGTACAGTACTATTGTACTACTTTCTATACTGTACAACTACTCTGTACTGTGCTACTGTCCTACACTATACTACCATACTATTTCTATACTGTACTACTGTACTATTATACTGTACTACAACTGTAGTTGTATCTGATATAATAAACACAGCCTTTTCTACTAAAGATGGGGGACATCCTGTACCTAACCTTTTATGGTGTAGCCTATGGAACAGAATGGTGTGATGTAACCTTATGGTGTAACCTATGGAACAGAATGGTGTGACGTAACCTATGGAACAGAATGGTGTGACGTAAACTTTTTTTTACATTTTAGTCATTTAGCAGACACTCTTATCCAGAGCGACTTACAGTAGTGAATGTGTACATTTCATTTCATGCATTTATTTTTTTGTACTGGCTCCCCCGTGGGAATCGAACCCACAACCCTGGCGTTGCAAACGCCATGCTCTACCAACTCAGCCACAGGGAAGGCCATGGTGTAACCTATGGAACAGAATGGTGTGATCTAACCTATGGAACAGAATGGTGTGACGTAACCTATGGAACAGAATGGTGTGACGTAACCTATGGAACAGAATGGTGTGACGTAACCTATGGAACAGAATGGTGTGACGTAACCTATGGAACAGAATGGTGTGACGTAACCTATGGAACAGAATGGTGTGATCTAACCTATGGAACAGAATGGTGTGATCTAACCTATGGAACAGAATGGTGTGATCTAACCTATGGAACAGAATGGTGTGATCTAACCTATGGAACAGAATGGTGTGATCTAACCTATGGAACAGAATGGTGTGATCTAACCTATGGAACAGAATGGTGTGATCTAACCTATGGAACAGAATGGTGTGATCTAACCTATGGAACAGAATGGTGTGATGTAACCTTATGGTGTAACCTATGGAACAGAACGGTCCTATTTCTATTTAAACATGTGATTTTTAATAAATGCATCACACAGACATGACTCAGAGTTGTATTCAAGTTCATGAGTTATAACCAGTAATACATATCAGCAATATATTAACAGTACTGTGTATGTATGTATGTATGTATGTATGTATGTATGTATGTATGTATGTATGTATGTATGTATGTATACAGTACCAGTCAAAAGTTTAGACACACTTACTCAATCAAGAGTTTATTTTTGCTATTTTCTACATTGTAGAATAATTATGAAGACGTCACAACTATGACATAACACATATGGAATCATGTAGTAACCAAAAAAACAAAGCAAAATATATTTTATTTGAGATTCTTCAAAGTAGGCACCCTTTGCCTTGATGACAGCTTTTGCACACTCTTGGCATTCTCTCAACCAGCTTCATGAGGTAGTCACCTGCAATGCATTTCAATTAACAGGAGTGGAATTTCTTTATTTCTTAATGTGTTTGAGCCAATCAGTTGTATTGTGACAAAGTAGGGTTGGTATACAGAAGATGGTCTTTTACCAAATAAAACCAAGTCCATACTATGTCAAGAACAGCTCAAATAAGCAAAGAGAAACGACAGTCCATCATTACTTTAAGACATGAAGGTCAGTCAATACAGGAACATTTCAACAACTTTTGAAAGTTTCTTCAAGTGCAGTTGCAAAAACCACCAAGCTCTATGATGAAACTCTCTCTCATGAGGACCGCCAACAGGGAAAAAAAGACCAAGGCACATAAACCTAATTGCCCCTGTAAGTCGCTGTGGATAAGAGCGCCTGCTAAAATGACTAAAACGTCAAACGTAATTAAAAAAAAATAAAAAGTGTGTAGAGCAATTTAAAAAGGGTCCAACAAATGATTTACCATTATCACTGTACACCCTTTTTAGTATTTCTCCAATCATAGTAATGAAGAGAAATCAGAGATATACTATTGGGTCTGAAACAGCACAAGCCATCTGCAGGAGTGTGTGTTGGCTCCTATTATAACGGCTGGTACAGCGCAAAATGGAAACCCATATGTTGGATGTATTTGATACCGTTCCTAATCCAGCCGTTACCACGAGCCCATTCTCTCCAATTACGTACAGAGTCAATGTGCAGGGGCACCGGTTAGTCGAGGTAATTTAGGTAGAGTTATTAAAGTGATTATGCATAGATAATAAGAGAGGAGCAGCAGCATAAAAGAGGAGGGGGGAGACAATGCAAATAGTCTGGGTAGCCATTTGATTAGATGTTCAGGAGTCTTATGGCTTGGGGGTAGAAGCTGTTTAGAAGCCTTTTGGACCTAGACTTGGTGCTCCGGTACCACTTGCCGTGTGGTAGCAGGGAGAACAGGCTATGACTAGGGTGGCTGGAGTCTTTGACAATTTTTAGGGCCTTCCTCTGACACCGCCTGGTGTAGAGGTCCTGGATGGCAGCAAGCCTGGCCCCGGTGATGTACTGGGCCGTACACACTACTCTCTGTACCATACCAGGCAGTGATGAAACCAGTCAGGATGCTTTCGATGGTGCAGCTGTATAACTTTTTGAGGATCTGAGGACCCATGCCAAATCTTTTCAGTCTCCTGGGGGGAATAGGTTTTGTCGTGCCCGCTTCACGACTGTCTTGGTGTGTTTGGACCATGTTAGTTTGTTGGTGATGTGGACACCAAGGAACTTGAAGCTCTCGGTCCTCCTTTTCCTGTAGTCCACAATCATCTCCTTTGTCTTGATCACGTTGAGGGAGAGGTTGTTGTCCGGGCACCACACGGTCAGGTCTCTGACCTCCTCCCTATAGGCTGTCTCGTCGTTGTCGGTGATCAGGCCTACCACTGTTGTCATCGGGAGCTCAAAGTTGCCACCAACCTCTCTGTGTTAACATCAGATGGTATTGTGCGGTTGCCTGGTCCCAGATCTGTGCCGTCTTGACAACTTCATGGCGGTTTGGTGTGCCAATGAGCATAGCAAGATGAGGTCATTCAAGGTTTTCAGCTGTCAGATGGAGAATAAACATGTAATAGAATCAGATCTGCTACTGAAAGGACATGGCAATTAGTCAGTCCACATGACTATGAGAAGGTATGAAAGAAGCACAAATAGTAATTAGTGTTTCTCAATATATTTCCTAACAACCCACTGGGTTAGTTATACACTTGTTCCATTGTAAAATAAGATGAGCCTTTCTTTTCTTGTTCCATTAAAAAAAACTTTGATCTCCCAGCTAATTACTAGCGCCTCCAGCTCATCAACATGATGTGTATATAATTAGATAATAAAACACCCCTAGACTGGTAACAGCAGAGGACAGGAAGTTAAATACCCCTAGACTGGAAACAGCAGAGGACAGGAAGTTAAATACCCCCAGACTGGTAACAGCAGAGGACAGGAAGTTAAATACCCCCAGACTGGAAACAGCAGAGGACAGGAAGTTAAATACCCCTAGACTGGTAACAGCAGAGGACAGGAAGTTAAATACCCCCAGACTGGTAACAGCAGAGGACAGGAAGTTAAATACCCCCAGACTGGTAACAGCAGAGGACAGGAAGTTAAATACCCCCAGACTGGTAACAGCAGAGGACAGGAAGTTAAATACCCCCAGACTGGTAACAGCAGACAGCAGGAAGTTAAATACCCCCAGACTGGAAACAGCAGAGGACAGGAAGTTAAATACCCCTAGACTGGTAACAGCAGAGGACAGGAAGTTAAATACCCCTAGACTGGTAACAGCAGAGGACAGGAAGTTAAATACCCCTAGACTGGTTACAGCAGAGGACAGGAAGTTAAATACCCACAGGCAGGAAGTTATAATTACACAACTCTCTCCCTGTGTCTGTTCTGTAGAGCACATCGTCACAACACTTTATTTGAAAGGAGTTTGTAGCTTGTGGGAACTCTATTTGAAAGGTCATTAAGTAAGGCTTTACGGAATTAAAAAGGCCTGTCTTGACAAATAAAACTGAGTATGTGCAAAGATTGGAGTGGAACTCCCAGCTCCCACTTTATTGGCTAACAAAGTGATTGCCTTAGTGCGTGATTTGATTTGCTCATATCAGATTTAACCAATTGAGAGAAAAGGGAGGAAGTCTTCTCTAAAACAAAGGAGAGGGAACCACAGGAACTCTCATGTATACATGTAGAAGTTGAGATGTGCTTATGTCAAAAAGCCCCTAAACATCAGAAATGGTCAGTCATTAGTTGGGGCCTGTTCTGATTGGAACATCAAATATAACTAGAATTCCTGGTCTACTGACATGTGCTCTCATGGACAAACAGTTAGGAGGAGAAATTGTTTGTTTGTTTAACTTTATATAACTAGGCAGGCAAGTCAGTTAAGAACAAATTCTTACTTTCAATGACGGCCTAAGAACAGTGGGTTAACTGCCTTGTTCAGGGGCAGAACGACAGATTTGTACCTTGTCAGCTCAGGGATTTGAACTTGCAACCTTTACGGTTGCTAGTCCAACGCTCTAACCACTAGGCTACGCTGCCACCCGTATTATTGTAGCATTTTGTAATACATAATGTTTGTGTTAGGGGTTTCTAATTACGATAAAGGTTTGGCTCATGATTCATAGTGTGCCTGAACAACTTGTGACTGAATAAAGGAGAGTCACGGTGTCGTGAAGGAACATGAGCTGCACAGAATCTATCCCTCTTCTAAACCACCAGGTCAGAGTTTGCTCACAACAACAGTTTCAACAGCTGTTTCAATTGATTCACTTGAGAAAATATATTTTTTTTTTTAAAGAAAAAAAAAAAAGTGGCTGACAGAAAGAGGAAACGGAGAACCAAGGAAATGCTGACTTTAGTTCCTGAAGGTTTTCCAGTTCTAAATGTGTGTCTGGTTAAAACATCCTCCTATCTGTTTACTGAGCTTTATGGACAGAACATTACAACATGTTCTCAACTAAATCAAATCAGTCAACCATTTTGCACACTTTAAGCTATCCTTCAATGAGACACTCCCCAGGAGTGTAGCTAAATTGTAGATCTGAGATAATCAACAACTGTGAGAGATATCTCATTGGGATACAGAATGTCACGTAACTGTGGTAGAATCTATTGTGGCATGCTTTGGTTTCAGGGGAGGGTACTTATTAAATGTAAATAAGCACTTGGTAACCATAGCCTCACCCTGTCACAAACAAGTTTAAAATCTAAAAGATAAATCCACCATCCAATACAATGTACCCTCCCTCACCCCCTAAAAAAAAATATTTTAAGCACCGATTCTCACTGACTCTCACTGTCCCCAATTTGTCACTAGAAAACACATGCCCTCACCCACCTGAGAATCTGTGTTTTACAGCCATATATTTCCTGTGTTTTGAGGGTACGCAAAATCCACCTGTCACTTAAATCTCGCTGGATTGATTGCTTTCGTTTTACTCCTGCAGGTATTTCATACTCTTTCTTTGTGCCCGAAGATTTATTTCTTCCCCACCGTGAACTTTACGACCATGGAAATGTTTTGTAATGACCTGTCAAACACACCCCGGTAAACAGCTAAAATGGCCTCAATGGAACATATCGTCTTTCTGTTGCGCCTATAAGAACGCTAAAAGCTTTGTTTGGGATTTAACACATCGTCTCAACACTTCACAAGAAAGAGAAGATAACTTTATTTTGATGGGGTGTTCATTTTTGTGGAATTGAAAAAAAAAAAAATATATATACTGCTCAAAAAAATAAAGGGAACACTTAAACAACACATCCTAGATCTGAATGAAAGAAATAATCTTATTAAATACTTTTTTCTTTACATATATATATATGTGTGTATATATCACTCAATACAGTTGAAATGTTTACAAATTAGATGCGCTGAAATAAAAATAAACTTCCGGAAAATTATAGCGACAGTATGTCTGATCTTGTAAACAATGTACAGAAGGATTAGAGGCGTAATCTAGCTTGTTGATTTCTTATCTGAGGGTATATCCTGCTATTGACACACTTGTTAAATTATGTAACAGAACGTGGCAACAACAGTAATTTATGAGAATACATACTTTACACAGAGCAGGTAGGCCTAGACAGAGCAGGTAGGCCTAGACAGAGCAGGTAGGTCTAGACAGAGCAGGTAGGCCTAGACAGAGCAGGTAGGCCTAGACAGAGCAGGTAGGCCTAGACAGAGCTGGTAGGTCTAGACGGAGCAGGTAGGTCTAGACGGAGCAGGTAGGCCTAGACAGAGCAGATAGGCCTAGACAGAGCAGGTAGGTCTAGACAGAGCAGGTAGGCCTAGACAGAGCAGGTAGGTCTAGACAGAGCAGGTAGGTCTAGACAGAGCTAGTAGGTCTAGACAGAGTAGGTAGGCCTAGACAGAGCAGGTAGGCCTAGACAGAGCAGGTAGGCCTAGACAGAGCTGGTAGGCCTAGACAGAGCTGGTAAGTCTAGACAGAGCAGGTAGACTTAGACAGAGCAGGTAGGTCTAGACAGAGCAGGTAGGCCTAGACAGAGCTGGTAGGCCTAGACAGAGCAGGTAGGCCTAGACAGAGCAGGTAGGCCTAGACAGAGCAGGTGACTGCAGTTAGGTCTAGACAGAGCAGGTAGGCCTAGACAGAGCAGGTAGGCCTAGACAGAGCGGGTAGGCCTAAATAGAGCAAGTAGGCCTAGACAGAGCAGGTAGGTCTAGACAGAGCAGGTAGGCCTAGACAGAGCAGGTAGGTCTAGACAGAGCAGGTAGGTCTAGACAGAACAGGTAGGCCTAGACAGAGCAGGTAGGCCTAGACAGAGCAGGTAGGTCTAGACAGAGCAGGTAGGCCTAGACAGAGCAGGTAGAACTAGACAGAGCAGGTAGGCCTAGACAGCTCAAGTAGGTCTAGACAGAGCAGGTAGGCCTAGACAGAGCAGGTAGGTCTAGACAGAGCAGGTAGGCCTAGACAGAGCAGGTAGGCCTAGACAGAGCAGGTAGGCCTAGACAGCTCAAGTAGGCCTAGACAGAGCAGGTAGGCCTAGACAGAGCAGGCAGGTCTAGACAGAGCAGGTAGGACTAGACAGAGGAGGTAGGCCTAGACAGAGCAGGTAGGTCTAGACAGAGCAGGTGACTGCAGGTAGGTCTAGACAGAGCAGGTAGGTAAAAAAAATGCATGAAATGAAATGTATGCATTCACTACTGTAAGTCGCTCTGGATAAGAGCGTCTGCTAAATGACTAAAATGTAAATGTAAATGCAGGTGAATGCAGGTAAGCCTAAACAGAGCAGGTAGGTCTAGACAGAGCAGGTGACTGCAGGTAGGTCTAGACAGAGCAGGCAGGTCTAGACAGAGCAGGTAGGCCTAGACAGAGCATGTAGGTCTAGACAGAGCAGGGAGGTCTAGACAGAGCAGGTGACTGCAGGTAGGTCTAGACTGAGCAGGTAGGCCTAGACAGAGCAGGTAGGCCTGGACAGAGCAGGTAGGTCTAGACAGAGCAGGTAGGTCTAGACAGAGCAGGTAGGCCTAGACAGAGCAGGTAGGTCTAGACAGAGCAGGTAGGCCTAGACAGAGCAGGTAGGCCTAGACAGAGCAGGTAGGTCTAGACAGAGCAGGGAGGTCTAGACAGAGCAGGTGACTGCAGGTAGGCCTAGACAGAGCAGGTAGGTCTAGACAGAGCAGGTAGGCCTAGACAGAGCAGGTAGGTCTAGACAGAGCAGGTAGATCTAGACAGAGCAGGTAGGCCTAGACAGAGCAGGTAGGTCTAGACAGAGCAGGTAGGTCTAGACAGAGCAGGTAGGACTAGACAGAGCAGGTAGGACTAGACAGAGC
>NC_138314.1:46730000-46827500 GCF_965601325.2 Salmo salar
GTTGTTAATTCCCGCCAGGTACAGAAGGTGTTAATTCCTACCAGGTACAGAAGGTGTTAATTCCTACCAGGTACAGAAGTTGTTAATTCCTACCAGGTACAGACATTGTTCAACCCTCTGAATGCGTCCCAAGAGGCACACTATTCTCTATAGTGCACTACCTTTGACCAGAGTCCTATGGGCCCTGGTCAAAACTAGTGCACTATGTAGGGAATAGCGTGTTGCCATTTGGGACACAGACATCCTCCTGCCATAGACTGGGATGGGGGGGGGGGGGGGTCTAACGCAGGCAACAACCCCAGCTAGACTACTGATGGTTTAATTTACACTGAATGTGTCACACCCTGATCTGTTCCACCTGTCTCCACCCCCCACCAGGTGTCTCCCATGTCCCCTCATTATCCACCTGTGTATTTTATACCTGTTCTTGTCACGTCCTGACCAGTATAAGGGGTTATTTGTTATTGTAGTTTGGTCAGGACGTGGCAGGGGGGTGTTTGTTTTATGTGGTTCGGGGTTTTATGGGATATGTATTTATGTAAGAGGGGTGTTTGATTTATGTGTTCCGGGGTTTTCGGGTAATGTTCTTGTTTTGTATTTCTATGGTTTTCTAGGTTGTGTATTTCTTTGTGTTGGCCTGGTATGGCTCTCAATCAGGAACAGCTGTACATCGTTGTTGCTGATTGAGAGTTATACTTAGGTTGCCCTGTTTTTACCTGTCCCTTTGTGAGAAGTTGTTGTTGTATTACTGTTCGTTCGATCATTTTCTTGTCTTGTGTTTTCAGTGTTCTAAATGAAAAGTTAAAATGAGCACTCAACCCGCTGCGCCTTGGTCCCTTTCATACGACGACCGTTACAGTTCTCTGTTTGTCTGTTGCCAGTTCGTTTTGTTCGTCAAGCCTACCAGTGGTTTTCCCCCTTTCGCTCCTGCTTTCTAGTTTTGACCATTCTGCCTGCCGTCCTGTACCTCCACACTGGATTATTGACCTATGCCCTCCCTGACCCTGAGACTTCCTGCCGTTCTGTACCTTTTGGACTCTGATCTGGATTACTGACCTCTGCCTGCCCTTTGACCTTTTCGTTTTGACTGCTGCCCCTGTTCTAGTAATAAACTTGTGTTACTTCTACACTGTCTGCATCAGGGTCTTCTCCTGAAACGTGATAGAAACGAGGGGATCATTACAAGTACGAAGTCCTCCTGGCGAAATAAAAGTTGGATAAAATAAAAACGTGAGAAAATGTAGATGTCTCTACAGCCACAAATAAATACTTTTATTTAAGGGATTTATGCTGAACAAAAATATAAACGAAACAATTTCAAAGTTTTTACAGTTCATATAAGGAAATGAGTCAATTGAAATACATTTATTAGGCCCTATTTCACATGACTGGGAAGAAGGGTGGGCTTGGGAGTGCATAGGCCCACCACTGGCTAGCCTGGCCCAGCCAATCAGAATGAGTTTTCCCCCACAAAAGGGCTTTATTACAGACAGAAATACTCCTCAGATTCATTAACTGTCTGTGTGGCTGGTCTCAGACGATCCCGCAGGTGAAGAAGACGGATGTGGAGGTTCTGGCTTGCCGTGGATACACTTGGTCTTTGGTTGTGAGGCCGGTTGGACGTACTGCCAAATTCTCTAAAATGACGTTGGAGGTGGTTTATGGTAGGAAAAATGAACATTTAATTCTCAGGCAACAGCTCTGGTGGACATTCCTGCAGTCAGCATGTCAATTGCATGCTCCCTCAAAACTTGAGGCATCTGTGGCGTTGTGTTGTGTGACAAAACTGCTCATTTTAGAGCTGCCTTTTATTGTCCCCAGCAGAAGGTGCACCTGTGTAATGATCATGCTGTTTAATCAGCTTCTTGATGTGCCACACCTGTCAGATGGATGGATTATCTTGGCAAAGCAGAAATGCTCACTAACAGGGATGTAAAACAAATTTGTGGTCAACATTTTAGAGAAATACCGCTTTTTGTGTGTATGGAACATTTCTGGGATCCTTTATTTCAGCTCATGAAACATGGGGACCAACACTTTACATGTTACGTTTCTATTTAAGTTAAGTATATAAGCCCATTGTGATCCTAATAATGGATGAATGTTGATGTTTTTGGGCTGGGTGTGTTGGGCTTATCTTGTTTGAACTGTATCTCCTGGGCTTTAGTGTGTAGGCTATACTCTTAGAACAAACGGTTCGAAAATGGTTCTTCAGCTGTCCTCATAGGAGAACTCCTTTTGGTTCCAGGTAGAACCCTCTGTTCAAAGGGTTCTCCAATGCCGTAGAACCCTTTAAGGTCCTTGATAGAACCTTTTTTTTTCGTAACACCGTAGTTCCACCAATTCGGTGCCTTTTGAGAAGTACAACTTGGTCAAAAAAATAATAATTACATTTGGCCTAATTTTAATGTCACCTTTTTCATTGTTATATTTTTTTATACCTCAACAAATATTTTTGCGTTGGTCAATTTCGACCAGCCCACACAACCAAAATATTGTCCAGCCCATCTCGCATTTGCCACAATTGCCAGATGGCCAATCCGCCCGAGTACTGAAGCTGAAGAACATCCAGGTATGTTTAGCAGGTGTTTCTAGTTGTAAGGACCTAGACACATCCAGGTATGTTTAGCAGGTGTTGGAGTTGTAAGAACCTAGACACATCCAGGTATGTTTAGCAGGTGTTGGAGTTGTAAGGACCTAGACACATCCAGGTATGTTTAACAGGTGTTGGAGTTCTAAGGACCTAGACACATCCAGATATGTTTAGCAGGTGTTGGAGTTGTAGAACCTAGACATATCCAGGTATGTTTAGCAGGTGTTGGAGTTCTAAGGACCTAGACACATCCAGGTATGTTTAGCAGGTGTTGGAGTTGTAAGAACCTAGACACATCCAGGTATGTTTAGCAGGTGTTGGAGTTGTAAGGACCTAGACACATCCAGGTAGGTTTAGCAGGTGTTGGAGTTGTAAGGACCTAGACACATCCAGGTATGTTTAGCAGGTGTTGGAGTTCTAAGGACCTAGACACATCCAGGTATGTTTAGCAGGTGTTGGAGTTGTCAGGACCTAGACACATCCAGATATGTTTAGCAGGTGTTGGAGTTGTAAGGACCTAAACACATCCAGGTATGTTTAGCAGGTGTTGGAGTTGTAAGAACCTAGACACATCCAGGTATGTTTAGCAGGTGTTGGAGTTGTAAGGACCTAGACACATCCAGGTATGTTTAGCAGGTGTTGGAGTTCTAAGGACCTAGACACATCCAGGTATGTTTAGCAGGTGTTGGAGTTGTCAGGACCTAGACACATCCAGATATGTTTAGCAGGTGTTGGAGTTGTAAGGACCTAGACACATCCAGGTATGTTTAGCAGGTGTTGGAGTTGTAAGGACCTAGACACATCCAGGTATGTTTAGCAGGTGTTGGAGTTGTAAGGACCTAGACACATCCAGGTAGGTTTAGCAGGTGTTGGAGTTGTAAGGACCTAGACACATCCAGATATGTTTAGCAGGTGTTGGAGTTGTAAGGACCTAGACGCATCCAGATATGTTTAGCAGGTGTTGGAGTTGTAGGACCTAGACACATCCAGATATGTTTAGCAGTTGTTGGAGTTATAAGGACCTAGACACATCCAGGTATGTTTAGCAGGTGTTGGAGTTGTAAGGACCTAGACACATCCAGGTATGTTTAGCAGATGTTGGAGTTGTAGGTGAATTCATGGAAAAAATTACCTGATGAAGACGTAAAGGTGGAAACGTTGTAATAAATAAACTGGGAGTGTGCTGTGTTTTCCTTTCTGTTTTCCAAATCCGCCAGAGTGCCAAATAAAGTAACTTCTTAAAATCAGCCATAAATCCCCCTTGTGATAAAAGGGGGAATGGAAGTTTGTTTTACGCAACAGGGAAGGGCAATTGAATGCAAGCTTCACAATAAAAATAAATAAATTGTTAAAACATTTCCAGCGTGTTTATCTATAGGCAACAGGGTTGACGTGCTATTCTCTAAGTGTTCAGTTTGCCACAACACCAGATAATGACCAGAAAGAGTAGAACCAGCTCACTTGTTTTTACACTGTGATTTCACTATTTGATGTTCAATGTTTCTTTGGAATTTATTATTATTTTTTTTTTTTAAAGGAATAACTTCACCATATTAAATCAATTGTTCCTAGGCCGTCATTGAAAATAAGAATTTGTTCTTAACTGACTTGCCTAGTTAAAAAAAAAGTTCAGAAAAAAAAAAAAATAATTGTTCAGCTCAAGTAACAGGGTAGACTTTAAATTAAGAGATAGATGTAAATGAATCATTAAATCACATTTAATAAATCATCTTGAGAAATTACTTTGTTTAAAGCAACAAAATAACTAGGGATTTACAATGTTGGTGAAACTTGGAGAGAATTTGGGGGGGGGGGGTTTAGGTGGGTTAAAATCTGAATTTTGTCATTTTAGCAAGCCTTTATTCATATAATTCTCAGATTTATTGAATTCTCTATGTGGTCTATATTAAAGGGCACTCCATTTAATATTACAGGATTTTAAAACGTTATACTGGTGCACAATTTCTACTGAACTAATTAAAGGGACACAAAAGGCACTCTTTTCGTGGAACGACCCTGAAGTGTTCTTTTGGGGGAAAGGAGTGGGCCCAGAGCTGCTCCGTCGTTTGACCCGCGGTCGGTTAAGGTCTGCCAGTGTAAATGCATTACCTCATGGGAGCCAAACCCCCCCCCTCCCCCGGACTGTGTCCCAAATTACACCCTGTGGGCCCTGGTCAAATGTAGTGCACTAAATAGGGGAATAGGGTGCCATTTGGGACGTCAGCCTGCTTGTTTGACTAAAAAGGCTGGTCACATCCTGTTGGCCAAGAACTGTTTATAATACTAATTAAAGAACAAAGTAATAATGTGACGAGCTAGTACTTTCCTTTTACTTTAGTACTGGAGTCCAGAGAGAAAAACATAACTCATTCCTTTGTTCTGTTGATCTCAACTTATTTATCTCATCGCTACAGAACAAAAAGTTGTTTTGTCGAGATTATGAGATAATCAAAAGTACCACGCATCATCTGTTCATTTGTTCAGATGCACGATAACCACCTTATCAAGGAGCCCTGTTCAGCTACAAGATAACCTCATCACGGAGCTCTGTGGCTGCAGGATAACCACCTCATCAAGGAGCCCTGTGGCTGCAGGATAACCACCTCATCAAGGAGCCCTGTGGCTGCAGGATAACCACCTCATCAAGGAGCCCTGTGGCTGCAGGATAACCTCCTCATCACGGAGCTCTGTGGCTGCAGGATAACCACCTCATCAGGAGCTCTGTGGCTGCGGGATAACCACCTCATCAAGGAGCTCTGTGGCTGCGTTGATCGCAATGCGCTCGTGGGGCATTTAACATTTTACATTTAAGTCATTTAGCAGACGCTCTTATCCAGAGCGACTTACAAATTGGTGCATTCACCTTATAATATCCAGTGGAACAACCACTTTACAATAGTGCATCTAAATCTTTAAGGGGGGGTTAGAAGGATTACTTTATCCTATCCCAGGTATTCCTTAAAGAGGTGGGGTTTCAGGTGTCTCCGGAAGGTGGTGATTGACTCCGCTGTCCTGGCGTCGTGAGGGAGCTTGTTCCACCATTGGGGTGCCAGAGCAGCGAACAGTTTTGACTGGGCTGAGCGGGAACTCAGCCCAGTCAAAACTGTTCGCTGCTCTGGCAGCACTGTCTCCTAGGCTGTGTGTGCACTGTGGCTGTGGTCTTGGGGGTGGCACACAGGCCTAGGAGACAGTGTTGCCTGTCAGGCATCGTTCAGGCCTTAAATGCCCCACGAGGGCTTAGCTCCCCCAACAGCTCTTAGCTCAACGTAAGGGACATTTAGCTCGATAACATTCTAACTTGTAAACTCATAATGAGCTCCAAACACAAATGAAAGCATAAAATGTACCATCCGTTAGTGTAGCAATCAATAAAAACGTATGCACTGATCCACCGTGGGGCTCTGCTGCCTCAGGCATACTGTCAATCTATCATCAATACTGATCCACCGTGGGGCTCTGCCTCCTCAGTCATACTGTCAATCTATCATCAATACTGATCCACCGTGGGGCTCTGCCTCCTCAGTCATACTGTCAATCTATCATCAATACTGATCCACCATGGGGCTCTGCCTCCTCAGTCATACTGTCAATCTATCATCAACCCTGATCCACCGTGGGGCTCTGCCTCCTCAGTCATACTGTCAATCTATCATCAATACTGATCCACCGTGGGGCTCTGCCTCCTCAGTCATACTGTCAATCTATCATCAATACTGATCCACCGTGGGGCTCTGCCTCCTCAGTCATACTGTCAATCTATCATCAACCCTGATCCACCGTGGGGCTCTGCCTCCTCAGTCATACTGTCAATCTATCATCAATACTGATCCACCGTGGGGCTCTGCCTCCTCAGTCATACTGTCAATCTATCATCAACCCTGATCCACCGTGGGGCTCTGCCTCCTCAGTCATACTGTCAATCTATCATCAACACTGATCCACCGTGGGGCTCTGCCTCCTCAGTCATACTGTCAGTCTATCATCAATACTGATCCACCATGGGGCTCTGCCTCCTCAGTCATACTGTCAATCTATCATCAACCCTGATCCACCGTGGGGCTCTGCCTCCTCAGTCATACTGTCAATCTATCATCAATCCTGATCCACCGTGGGGCTCTGCCGCCTCAGTCATACTGTCAATCTATCATCAATACTGATCCACCGTGGGGCTCTGCCTCCTCAGTCATACTGTCAATCTATCATCAACCCTGATCCACCGTGGGGCTCTGCCTCCTCAGTCATACTGTTAATCTATCATCAACCCTGATCCACCGTGGGGCTCTGCCTCCTCAGTCATACTGTCAATCTATCATCAACCCTGATCCACCGTGGGGCTCTGCCTCCTCAGTCATACTGTTAATCTATCATCAACCCTGATCCACCGTGGGGCTCTGCCTCCTCAGTCATACTGTCAATCTATCATCAACCCTGATCCACCGTGGGGCTCTGCCTCCTCAGTCATACTGTCAATCTATCATCAATACTGATCCACCATGGGGCTCTGCCTCCTCAGTCATACTGTCAATCTATCATCAACCCTGATCCACCGTGGGGCTCTGCCTCCTCAGTCATACTGTCAATCTATCATCAACCCTGATCCACCGTGGGGCTCTGCCTCCTCAGTCATACTGTCAATCTATCATCAACCCTGATCCACCGTGGGGCTCTGCCGCCTCAGTCATACTGTCAATCTATCATCAACCCTGATCCATCGTGGGGCTCTGCCGCCTCAGTCATACTGTTAATCTATCATCAATACTTCCACTCCTACTTATATAGAGTTTATCACGTGATCTCGACAAAACAACTTTTGTTAGGTAGTGATTATGAGTAGACGTTACAATAAATCTCTGAGCAATTGTAGTAGTATACAAATATAGAATTTTCACACCCAAATTACATTCGATATAGCTCAGTATTTGTATTAATTATTATGATAGTATTTTTTTGCTCATCTTTATCAAGGGTGCCAATAATTATGGTCATGACTGCAGGTACAATATATGAACAAATACAAAAGGCATGAGCTGATATCAAGCTCCATATAGTTCAGAATAGACTTGAAACAGACCAAGTAGCCAATTAGCAAGCACATAGATAGATAGATCCATAAATATCAAATCAAATGTTATTTGTCAAATTCGCCGAATTACAGCAGGTGTAGACTTGACCGTGAAATGCTTACTGACAAGCAATTAACCAACAACGCAGAGGTAAAAAGTAAGAATAATTTGCTATAAATAAAAATAACGATAAAACACAATAAAAGAACAATAAGGAGGCTACGTACAAGGAGTACCGGTACCAAGTCAATATGCAGGGGGTACCGGTACCAAGTCAATATGCAGGGGGTACCGGTACCAAGTCAATATGCAGGGGGTAGCGATACCAAGTCAATATGCAGGGGTACCGGTACCAAGTCAATATGCAGGGGTACCGGTACCAAGTCAATATGCAGGGGGTACCGGTACCAAGTCAATATGCAGGGGTACCGGTACCAAGTCAATATGCAGGGGTACCGGTACCAAGTCAATATGCAGGGGGTAGCGGTACCAAGTCAATATGCAGGGGGTACCGGTACCAAGTCAATATGCAGGGGTAGCGGTACCAAGTCAATATGCAGGGGTACCGGTACCAAGTCAATATGCAGGGGTACCGGTACCAAGTCAATATACAGGGGTACCGGTACCAAGTCAATATGCAGGGGGTAGCGATACCAAGTCAATATGCAGGGGTACCGGTACCAAGTCAATATGCAGGGGGTAGCGGTACCAAGTCAATATGCAGGGGGTACCGGTACCAAGTCAATATGCAGGGGTAGCGGTACCAAGTCAATATGCAGGGGGTACCGGTACCAAGTCAATATGCAGGGGTAGCGATACCAAGTCAATATGCAGGGGTACCGGTACCAAGTCAATATGCAGGGGGTAGCGATACCAAGTCAATATGCAGGGGTACCGGTACCAAGTCAATATGCAGGGGGTACCGGTACCAAGTCAATATGCAGGGGGTACCGGTACCAAGTCAATATGCAGGGGGTACCGGTACCAAGTCAATATGCAGGGGGTACGCGGTACCAAGTCAATATGCAGGGGTACCGGTACCAAGTCAATATGCAGGGGTACCGGTACCAAGTCAATATGCAGGGGGTACCGGTACCAAGTCAATATGCAGGGGTACCGGTACCAAGTCAATATGCAGGGGTACCGGTACCAAGTCAATATGCAGGGGTACCGGTACCAAGTCAATATGCAGGGGGTACCGGTACCAAGTCAATATGCAGGGGTACCGGTACCAAGTCAATATGCAGGGGGTACCGGTACCAAGTCAATATGCAGGGGGTACGGTACCAGTCAATATGCAGGGGTACCGGTACCAAGTCAATATGCAGGGGTACCGGTACCAAGTCAATATGCAGGGGGTAGCGGTACCAAGTCAATATGCAGGGGGTACCGGTACCAAGTCAATATGCAGGGGTAGCGGTACCAAGTCAATATGCAGGGGTACCGGTACCAAGTCAATATGCAGGGGTACCGGTACCAAGTCAATATGCAGGGGTACCGGTACCATGTCAATATGCAGGGGTACCGGTACCAAGTCAATATGCAGGGGTACCGGTACCAAGTCAATATGCAGGGGTACCGGTACCAAGTCAATATGCAGGGGGTAGCGGTACCAAGTCAATATGCAGGGGGTACCGGTACCAAGTCAATATGCAGGGGTACCGGTACCAAGTCAATATGCAGGGGTACTGGTACCAAGGCTATATACAGGGGTACCGGTACCAAGTCAATATGCAGGGGTACCGGTACCAAGTCAATATGCAGGGGTAGCAATACCAAGTCAATATGCAGGGGGTACCGGTACCAAGTCAATATGCAGGGGGTACCGGTACCAAGTCAATATGCAGGGGTAGCGGTACCAAGTCAATATGCAGGGGGTACCGATACCAAGTCAATATGCAGGGGTACCGGTACCAAGTCAATATGCAGGGGTACCGGTACCAAGTCAATATACAGGGGTACAGGTACCAAGTAAATATGCAGGGGTACCGGTACCAAGTCAATATGCAGGGGGTACCGGTACCAAGTCAATATACAGGGGTACAGGTACCAAGTAAATATGCAGGGGCAGCGGTACCAAGTCAATATGCAGGGGTACCGGTACCAAGTCAATATGCAGGGGTACAGGTACCAAGTCAATATGCAGGGGTAGCAGGTACCAAGTCAATATGCAGGGGTACTGGTACCAAGTCAATATGCAGGGGTACAGGTACCAAGTCAATATGTAGGGGTACTGGTACCAAGTCAATATGCAGGGGTACAGGTACCAAGTCAATATGCAGGGGTACAGGTACCAAGTCAATATGTAGGGGTACTGGTACCAAGTCAATATGCAGGGGTACAGGTACCAAGTCAATATGCAGGGGTACAGGTACCAAGTCAATATGCAGGGGTACTGGTACCAAGGCTATATACAGGGGTACAGGTTAGTCAAGGTAATTGAGGTAATATGTACAGTAGGGAGGGATAACGTGTCTAGACAATCAGGACACATAACAAACAGTAGCAGCAGCAGCATATATGAAGAGCATGAAAGTGTGTATGTGTGTGTGTGTGTGTGTGAGTCTGTGTGAGTCTGTGTGTGTGTGTGTGTGTGTGTGTGTGTGTGTGTGTGTGTGTGTTGGATTGTCAGTGTGTGGGTAGAGTCCAGTCAGTGTGCGGGTAGAGTCCAGTCAGTGTGTGGGTAGAGTCCAGTCAGTGTGGGTAGAGTCCAGTCAGTGTGGGTAGAGTCTAGTCAGTGTGGGTAGAGTCCAGTCAGTGTGGGGGTAGAGTCCAGTCAGTGGGGGTAGAGTCCAGTCAGTGTGTGGGTAGAGTCCAGTCAGTGTGGGTAGAGTCCAGTCAGTGTGGGGGTAGAGTCCAATCAGTGTGGGTAGAGTCCAGTCAGTGTGGGTAGAGTCCAGTCAGTGTGGGGGTAGAGTCCAGTCAGTGTGGGTAGAGTCTAGTCAGTGTGGGTAGAGTCCAGTCAGTGTGGGGGTAGAGTCCAGTCAGTGGGGGTAGAGTCCAGTCAGTGTGTGGGTAGAGTCCAGTCAGTGTGGGTAGAGTCCAGTCAGTGTGGGGGTAGAGTCCAATCAGTGTGGGTAGAGTCCAGTCAGTGTGGGTAGAGTCCAGTCAGTGTGGGGGTAGAGTCCAGTCAGTGTGGGTAGAGTCTAGTCAGTGTGGGTAGAGTCCAGTCAGTGTGGGTAGAGTCCAGTCAGTGTGGGTAGAGTCCAGTCAGTGAGGGTAGAGTCCAATCAGTGTGGGGGTAGAGTCCAATCAGTGTGGGTAGAGTCCAGTCAGTGAGGGTAGAGTCCAGTCAGTGTGGGTAGAGTCCAGTCAGTGTGGGGGTAGATTCCAATCAGTGTGGGTAGAGTCCAGTCAGTGGGGGTAGAGTCCAGTCAGTGTGCGGGTAGAGTCCAGTCAGTGTGGGTAGAGTCCAGTCAGTGTGGGTAGAGTCCAGTCAGTGTGGGTAGAGTCCAGTCAGTGTGTGGGTAGAGTCCAGTCAGTGTGGGTAGAGTCCAGTCAGTGTGGGTAGAGTCCAGTCAGTGTGGGGGTAGAGTCCAGTCAGTGCGGGTAGAGTCCAGTCAGTGTGTGGGTAGAGTCCAGTCAGTGTGTGGGTAGAGTCCAGTCAGTGTGTGGGTAGAGTCCAGTCAGTGTGGGTAGAGTCCAGTCAGTGTGTGGGTAGAGTCCGGTCAGTGTGGGTAGAGTCCAGTCAGTGTGTGGGTAGAGTCCAGTCAGTGTGTGGGTAGAGTCCAGTCAGTGTGGGTAGAGTCCAGTCAGTGTGGGTAGAGTCCAGTCAGTGTGTGGGTAGAGTCCAGTCAGTGTGGGTAGAGTCCAGTCAGTGTGGGTAGAGTCCAGTCAGTGTGGGGGTAGAGTCCAGTCAGTGTGGGTAGAGTCCAGTCAGTGTGTGGGTAGCGTCCAGTGAGTGTGGGTAGAGTCCAGTCAGTGTGTGGGTAGAGTCCAGTCAGTGTGAGGGTAGAGTCCACTCAGTGTGCGGGTAGAGTCCAGTCAGTGTGTGGGTAGAGTCCAGTCAGTGTGTGGGTAGAGTCCAGTCAGTGTGTGGGTAGAGTCCAGTCAGTGTGTGGGTAGAGTCCAGTCAGTGTGGGTAGAGTCCAGTCAGTGTGGGGGTAGAGTCCAGTCAGTGTGGGTAGAGCCCAGTCAGTGTGTGGGTAGAGTCCAGTCAGTGTGGGTAGAGTCCAGTCAGTGTGGGTAGAGTCCAGTCAGTGTGTGGGTAGAGTCCAGTCAGTGTGTGGGTAGAGTCCAGTCAGTGTGTGGTAGAGTCCAGTCAGTGTGGGTAGAGTCTAGTCAGTGTGAGGGTAGAGTCCAGTCAGTGGGGGTAGAGTCCAGTCAGTGTGGGTAGAGTCCAGTCAGTGTGGGTAGAGTCCAGTCAGTGCGGGTAGAGTCTAGTCAGTGTGTGGGTAGAGTCCAGTCAGTGTGTGGGTAGAGTCCAGTCAGTGTGTGGGTAGAGTCCAGTGAGTGTGTGGGTAGAGTCCAGTCAGTGCGGGTAGAGTCCAGTCAGTGTGTGGGTAGAGTCCAGTCAGTGTGGGTAGAGTCCAGTCAGTGTGGGTAGAGTCCGGTCAGTGTGGGTAGAGTCCAGTCAGTGTGGGTAGAGTCCAGTGAGTGTGTGGGTAGAGTCCGGTCAGTGTGGGTAGAGTCCAGTCAGTGGGGGTAGAGTCCAGTCACTGTGGGTAGAGTCCAGTGAGTGTGTGGGTAGAGTCCGGTCAGTGTGGGTAGAGTCCAGTCAGTGTGGGTAGAGTCCAGTCAGTGTGGGTAGAGTCCAGTGAGTGTGTGGGTAGAGTCCAGTCAGTGTGGGTAGAGTCCAGTCAGTGCGGGTAGAGTCCAGTCAGTGTGTGGGTAGAGTCCAGTCAGTGTGGGTAGAGTCCAGTCACTGTGTGGGTAGAGTCCAGTCAGTGTGTGGGTAGAGTCCAGTCAGTGTGCGGGTAGAGTCCAGTCAGTGTGCGGGTAGAGTCCAGTCAGTGTGGGTAGAGTCCAGTCAGTGTGTGGGTAGAGTCCAGTCAGTGTGGGTAGAAGGTAAAAAGGTTATCAATGTAGATAGTCAGGCTGGTCAGTTGATGAACTGCTCAGCAGTCTTATGGCTTGTAGGTAGAAGCTGTTCAGGAGCCTTTTGGTCCCAGACTTGATGCTCCGGTACTGCTTGCCATGCGGTAATAGAGAGAACAGTCTATGATTTGGGGGGCTGGAGTATTTGACAATTTGTAAACCCTAATTTTTATGAAACTAACAGTTTGATTTCAATTATGTATATTGAGTTAAATATGAGTGAACTGCCTGGGGTAGTAGCAGATGCTTTGGGGAACTGGGCCCTCTTGCCAAACTGAGCTTCCTCCTGTCCTCTCACTTTCTATTTTCAGTTTAATTCAAATCTGCCTAATTAGCATAACTGGGACTAGATACATCAACAGTTAGTAAGACAGCAGTAGTCTCTCTCTCACTTCTCTCTCTCACTTCTCTCTCTACCTCTCTCTCTACCTCTCTCTCTCTACCTCTCTCTCGCACGCGCTCTCTCTCTCTCTCTACCTCTCTCTCTCTCCCTCTCTCTCTACCTCTCTCTACTTCTCTCTCTCTCGCACTCTCTCTCTCTCGCTCTACCTCTCTCACTTCTCTCTCTACCTCTCTCACTTCTCTCTCTACCCCTCTCTCTCTACCCCTCTCTCTCTACCTCTCTCTCTACCTCTCTCTCTACCTCTCTCTCTACCTCTCTCACTTCTCTATCTACCTCTCTCACTTCTCTCTCTACCTCTCTCACTTCTCTCTCTACCCCTCTCTCTCTACCCCTCTCTCTCTACCTCTCTCTCTACCTCTCTCTCTACCTCTATCTACCTCTCTCACTTCTCTCTCTACCTCTCTCACTTCTCTCTCTACCTCTCTCACTTCTCTCTCTACCTCTCTCTCGCTTCTCTTTCTCTCTACCTCTCTCTCTCTCTCTACCTCTCTCTCTCTCTACCTCTATCTACCTCTCTCTCTCTCTCTACCTCTCTCTCGCTCTCTCTCTCTCGGCATGGGCCAAAACAAGTGAAATAGACAATAAACAAAAGTGAAATAATCAACAACAACAGTAAACATTACACTCACAAGTTTCAAATAAATAAACTTTTCAAATGTCATTATGGCTATGTACAGTGTTATAATGAAGTGCAAATAATTAAAGTACAAAAGGGAAAATCTCTCTCTCTCTCTCTCTCTCTCTCTCTCTCTCGCATTGCTGTAAGCACCGAGATAAACTAAACTTTCTGCAGGGGTCAAACCTTTAGACTGCCAGTGTGATTCGGCAATGCCACAGGCTATAGGTGCTCCCATTTTGACATTGTTGCTTTTGTTTCGGTGGAACTGCCTCATCAGGGGTATAGCGGCGCCAAGAGAAGAGGCTATACTAGGAAAGCTGCCCTGCATTTAAAACTTCAACGAAAAGCAGTGACATACACTCTTTCAGAGTCAGGCCAACCCAAGCTGTACTGTGCAAGCAGGCTAATAGCAGATTAATAGCAGGCTAATAGCAGATTAATAGCAGGCTAGTAGCAGGCTAATAGCAGATTAATAGCAGGCTAATAGCAGGCTAATTGCTAAATCACTAAACCTTTAGATATGCCAGTTGGCGTGAAGAACATAGCTGATGAATCTCTCGAAGGTGGGGAAATCAATTGGTCATTTAGCAGACGCTCTTATCCAGAGCGACTTACAGTAGTGAATGCATACATTTCATACATTTTTTTTCCCATACTGGTCCCCTGTGGGAATCAAACCCACAACCCTGGTGTTGCAAACACCATGCTCTACCAACTGAGCCACACGGGACCAAGCCATTTAGCAGATGTTATTGCGGGTGTAATGAAATGCTTGTGTTTCTAGCTCCAACAGTGCAGTAGAATCTAACAATTCACAATACACACATCTAAAAGTAAAACAATGGAATTAAAATATATATATATTAGATCGAGCAATGTCGGAGTGGCATTGACTAAAATACTGTAGAATAGAAAATAGTATATACATGTGAGATGAGTAAAGCAGTATGTAAACATTATTAAAGTGACTAGTGTTCCATTATTAAAGTGACCAGTGATTCTAAGTCTATGTATATAGGGCAGCAGCCTGTAAGGTGCAGGGTTGCGTAACTGGGTGGAAGCTGGCTAGTGATGGCTGTTTAACAGTCTGATGGCTTTGAGATAGAAGCTGTTTTTCAGTCTCTCGGTCCCAGCTTTGATGCACCTGTACTGACCTCGCCTTCTGGATGGTAGCGGTGTGAACAGGCAGTGGCTCGGGTGGTTATTGTCCTTGATGATCTTTTTGGCCTTCCTGTGACTTCGGGTGCTGTAGGTGTCCTGGAGGGCAGGTAGGTTGCCCCCGGTGATAAGTTGGGCAAACCACACCACCCTCTGGAGAGCCTTACGGTTGTGGGCGGTGCAGTTGCCGTACCAGGCGGTGGTACAGCCCGACAGGATGCTCTCAATTGTGCTTCTGTAAAAGTTTGAGGGTTTTCGGGGACAAGCCAAAATTTCTTCATCCTCCTGAGGTTGAAGAGGCGCTGTTGCTCCTTCTTCACCACGCTGTCTGTGTAGGTGGACCATTTCAGTTTGTCTGTGACGTGTAGGCCAAGGAACTTGGTACCTTTCCACCTTCTCCACTGCTGTCCTGTCGATGTGGATAGGGGGCTGCTCCCTCTGCTGTTTCCTGAAGTCCATGATCATCTCCTTTGTTTTGTTGAGTGAGAGGTTATTTTCCTGGTACCACACTCCCAGGGCCCTCACCTCCTCCCTGTAGGCTGTCTCGTCATTGTTGGTAATCAGGCCTATTACTGTTGTGTCGTCTGCAAACTTGATGATTGAGTTGGAGGCGTGCGTGGCCATGCAGTCATGGGTGAACAGGGAGTACAGGAGAGGGCTGAGAACGCACCTTTGTGGGGCCTCAGTGTTGAGGATCAGCGAAGTGGAGATGTTGTTTCCTACCTTCACCACCTGGGGGCGGCCCTTCAGAAAGTCCAGGACCCAATTGCACTGGGCCTCAAGCTTAATGATGAGCTTGGAGGGTATTATGGTGTTGAATGCTGAGCTGTAGTCAATGAACAGCATTCTTACATAGGTATTCCTCTTGTCCAGATGGGATAGGGCAATGTGCAGTGCGATTGCATCGTCTGTGGATCGATCGGGGCGGAAAGCAAATTGAAGTAGGTCTAGGGTGTCAGGTAAGGTGGAGGTGATATGATCCTTAACTAGCCTCTCAAAGCACTTCATGATGACAGAAGTGAGTGCTACAGGGCGATAGTCATTTAGTTCAGTTACCTTCGCTTTCTTGGGTAGAGGAACAATGGTGGACATCTTGAACGAAGTGGCGTCAGCACACTGGGATAGGGAGAGATTGAATATGTCCGTAAACAGGCAAAGTATAATGGAGGTCACACTCCTTGTACCTCTTCCTCCCTCGCTAGCTCACGCCAAGACCAGAACCTGGGACCTGTGCCTCCCAAAAAGTCCCAATTTGACAGCGCAAGGGGCAACATTACAGGCTGAGGAGTGAGTTTCACAAATCCCCATCTGTTACAAAAGCTCAATTTTCTTTCCCATTGTTTTGCAACAGCCTCTATGACATCTCCTTGTTTTCCTCACAGTCGAGAACAGAACAGAACAATCGACTTGGGGCATTTTCTTGTGACAGGACAACATCTAGACACAGCTGACCACCATAGTATGGAACCTCCGTTATGTACTTGTGTTATTGTTGGCATTAGAAGTGTGTCCTCGTTCCACAGTCAGCTGGAGCAGATAGATCGCAACCTGGTCCCAGATCTGTTGGTGCTGTCTAGCCAATAGCTTGGTCCCAGATCTGTTGGTGCTGTCTAGCCAATAGCTTGGTCCCAGATCTGTTGGTGCTGTCTAGCCAATAGCTTGGTCCCAGATCTGTTGGTGCTGTCTAGCCAATAGCTTGGTCCCAGATCTGTTGGTGCTGTCTAGCCAATAGCTTGGTCCCAGATCTGTTGGTGCTGTCTAGCCAATAGCTTGGTCCCAGATCTGTTGGTGCTGTCTAGCCAATAGCTTGGTCCCAGATCTGTTTGTGCTGTCTAGCCAATAGCCTGGTCCCAGATCTGTTGGTGCTGTCTAGCCAATAGCCCGGTCCCAGATCTGGTGGTGCTGTCTAGCCAATAGCTTGGTCCCAGATCTGTTGGTGCTGTATAGCCAATAGCCTGGTCCCAGATCTGTTTGTGCTGTCTAGCCAATAGCCCGGTCCCAGATCTGTTGGTGCTGTGTAGCCAATAGCTTGGTCCCAGATCTGTTTGTGCTGTCTAGCCAATAGCCCGGTCCCAGATCTGTTGGTGCTGTGTAGCCAATAGCTTGGTCCCAGATCTGTTGGTGCTGTCTAGCCAATAGCCCGGTCCCAGATCTGTTGGTGCTGTCTAGCCAATAGCCCGGTCCCAGATCTGTTGGTGCTGTCTAGCCAATAGCCTGGTCCCACATCTGTTGGTGCTGTCTAGCCAATAGCCCGGTCCCAGATCTGGTGGTGCTGTCTAGCCAATAGCTTGGTCCCAGATCTGTTGGTGCTGTATAGCCAATAGCCTGGTCCCAGATCTGTTTGTGCTGTCTAGCCAATAGCCCGTTCCCAGATCTGTTGGTGCTGTGTAGCCAATAGCTTGGTCCCAGATCTGTTTGTGCTGTCTAGCCAATAGCCCGGTCCCAGATCTGTTGGTGCTGTGTAGCCAATAGCTTGGTCCCAGATCTGTTGGTGCTGTCTAGCCAATAGCCCGGTCCCAGATCTGTTGGTGCTGTCTAGCCAATAGCCCGGTCCCAGATCTGTTGGTGCTGTCTAGCCAATAGCCCGGTCCAAGATCTGTTGGTGCTGTCTAGCCAATAGCCTTGTCCCAGTAGTAGTATATATATATAGTATATATACAGCAATAGTCAAATAGGATGAGCCTTGACTAGAATACAGTTTATACATATGAAATTATACAACAGCATGTCAACGTTAGACAGCACCAACATATCTGGGCCCAGGCTATTGGCTAGACAGCACCAACAGATCTGGGCCCAGGTTAGAGAACTTGCAGCACACAGAGGAACTGTGTCCTAACGAGCTGGCGTGGAGGGTGCATTCGACCTCAGAATAACGCTCATAATGACTGAATCAGAGTCTCGAGATCCTTCCTTAGATAACTCTGAATTCCTGCCCCACCCTCCTATTCAACGCTATTGCTGTGAGCCAGAGGAGAGGGGAAATAAGCTGAGAACAGGAGCTTAACTTTTCTCCTGGCTGTAACTTGGGAAACTGGCCTCTGTTTTTACTGAATATGTCTGTATATCATCAAATCAAGCTTTATTTATACAGCACATTTAAAACATGAATGCAGAAATATTTATTACACCACACCACATATTTACTAAACTAAAGAATAATAATAAAAACTGACCGACTAAAAAGCACCTCAAGGAAAAGCAAAGCTAAAAAGTTGTGTTTTAAAATCTCTTTTAAATATGTCCACAGTTTCAGACCTCCTCAGGTTCTCTGGCAGGCTATTCCAGAGGCTGGGGACATAATAACTAAAGGCTGTCTCTCCATGCCTCTTGGTCCTAGGCTTCAGGATAGTTAAAAGGCCAGTTTCAGACCTCCTCAGGTTCTCTGGCAGGCTATTCCAGAGGCTGGGGGCATAATAACTAAAGGCTGTCTCTCCATGCCTCTTGGTCCTAGGCTTCAGGATAGTTAAGAGGCCAGTTTCAGACCTCCTCAGGTTCTCTGGCAGGCTATTCCAGAGGCTGGGGGCATAATAACTAAAGGCTGTCTCTCCATGCCTCTTGGTCCTAGGCTTCAGGATAGTTAAAAGGCCAGTGCCAGAGGACATGAGAGACATACTGGGTACATAACATAAAAGCATGTCTGACATGTATTGGGGTGTACAATTGTGGATTGATTTAAAAACCAATAAATGAATCTTAAAATGAATTCCAAAATTCACAGGCAGCCAGCGCAGAGACCATAAAACCGGTGTAATGTGAGCTCTCCATCTGGTCTTGGTTAGTACCCGACCAATGGCTTTCTTGGCTAAAACAGACAGGCCTGCTTGTAATAAAATCATGTATGAGTCTCTCTGTATCATCCTGAGATAGAAACGGCCGCTCCTTGGCAATGTTTCTCAGGTGGTAAAAAGCTACACTACATGGCCAAAAGTATGTGGACACCCCAGAACCACAAATTAGTGGAATCGGCTATTTCAGCCACATCTGTTTGCTGACAGGTGTATAAAATCGAGAACACAGCCATGCAATCTCCATAGACAAACATTGGCAGTAGCACGGCCCGTACTGAAGAGCTTAGTGACTTTCCGTCATAGCATACCACCTTTCCAACAAGTCAGTTCCTCAAAAACTGTAAGTGCTGTTATTGTGAAGTGGAAACGTCTAGGCGCAATAACGGCGTCAGCTGCGAAGTGTTAGGCCACAAAATGGGTCCGCCAAGTGCTGAAGCACGTAGCGCGTAGAAATCATCTGTCCTCGGTTCCAAACTGCCTCTGGAAGCAACGTCAGCACAATAACTGCCTGTTGGGAGCTTCATGAATTGGGTTTCCATGGATAAGCAGCCGCACACAAGCCTAAGATCACCATGTGCAATGCGCGTGGCTGGAGGGGTGTAAAGCTCGCCGCCATTGGACTCTGGAGCAGTTGGAAATGTGATCTCTAGGGTAATGAATCACGCTTCACCATCTGGCAGTTCAACAGACGAATCTGGGTTTGGCGGATGCCAGGAGAACGCTACCTGCCCGAATGAATAGTGGAAACTGTAAAGTTTGGTGGAGGAGGAATAATGGTCTGGGGCTGTTTTTCATAGTTTGGGCTAGGCCCCTTAGTTCCAGTGAAGGGAAAGTTTAACGTTACATCATACAATGACATTCTAGATGTTTCTGCGCTTCCAACATTGTGGCAGTTTGGGGAAGGCCCTTTCCTGTTTCAGCATGGCAATGCCCCCGTGCACAAATTGAGGTCCATGCAGAAATTATTTGTCGAGATCGGTGTGGAAGAACTTGACTGGCCTGCACAGAGCCCTGACCTCAACCCATTATTCGTCCTCTATGTGGATCAAGATGGTGCCAATAGAGATGGCAGCTTTGCTTCTAGTCCTTAGGAAACTTTGCAGTATTAGTTTTTTTTAATGTATTATTTCTTACATTGTTAGCCCAGAAATCCTTAAGTGTTATTACATACAGCAGGGAAGAACTATTGGATATCAGAGAGACGTTAACTTACCAACACAACCAGCACTACGACCAGGAATACGACTTTCCCAAAGCGGAACCTTTGTCTGCACCTCCCAGGGCATTTGAACTGATTCTAAAGGCCAACCAGTCTTCTAGTGAGGCTTCGGATGCGCGCACACCACCCACCGCTTCCGAGTATATTACTCGCTAATGTCCAGTCCCTAGTTAACAAAGTCGACGAAATAGGGGCTAGAGTTGCTTTCCAAAGAGATATCCTGGATTGTAACATACTCTTTTTCACAGAAACATACTACTTCATAAGGCTAGGCCTCTTTTTTCTCCACTTCCTCTCTGACTGACGTGCCCAAAGTAAACTGCCTGTTACTCAGGCCCAGAAGCCAGGATATGCATATAATTGGTAGGATTGGATAGAAAACACTTTGTGGTTGTAGAAATGTTCAAATGCATGAGATTATAACAGAATTGATATGGTTGGAGAAAATCCAAAGAAAAACCAACCAGATTCTTTTGTTTTTTAGATCCCATGCTCTTCCATTACAACGTATAGGGACAATGTTAAATCCGGCTCCCAGATTGCAATTCCTATGGCTTCCACTAGATGTCAACAGTCTGCGTTCAAGGTTTCAGGCTAGTTTCTTCCTAAACGAGGAAGAATTTTGAGTTTTGGCACCAGGAGTCACGGTTGGAAATCAGTCTGTGGGCGCGTGACGAAGAGGACGCGCACTTGCTAATTTTACTTTTCCATTGAACATACTTCTTTCCGTATGAAATATTAAACTTTAATTACATTTTAGGGTACCTGAGGATTAAATAGAAATGTAGTTTGACTTCTTTTAACAAAGTTTAGCGGTAGCTTTTTGCATTTCTTTGTCTGCATGTTGAACGAGTGGATTACTCAATTCGATGACGCCAACTAGACTTTTTAGGATATAAAGAAGGATTTTATCTAACAAAACGACCATGCATGTTGTAGCTGGGTCCCTTTGGATTGCAAACAGAGGAAGATTTTCAAAAAGTAAGTGATTATTTAATCGCTATTTATGATTTTATGAAGCCTGTGCTGGTTGAAAAATATGTTGATGTGGGGCGCCGTCCTCAAACAATCGCATGGTATGCTTTCGCTGTAAAGCCTATTGTAAATTGGACAATGCAGTTAGATTAACAATAATTTAAGCTTTTAACCGATATAAGAAACTTGTATGTACCAAAATGTTTAATATCCATAATTTTTATGATTATTTATTTGAATTGCGTGCCCTCCAATTTCAGCGGAAGTTGTCACTAGCGGGACTCCTATCCCAGACTCCTATCCTAGTGAGGCTTCGGAGGCACACACACCACCCACCGCTTCTGAGTATATTACTCGCTAATGTCCAGTCCTTAGTTAACAAAGTCTACGAAATAGGGGCAAGAGTTGCTATCCAAGGAGATATCCGGGATTGTAACAAACTCTGTTTCACGGAAACATGGCTAGATCGGGAGATGCTGTTGGAGTCCATACAACTAATGGGATTTTTAGTGCATCGCGTGCCGACAGGAATAAACATCTCTCCGGTAAGAAGAAGGGCGGGGGTGTATGTTTCATGATTAACGACTCATGGTGTAATTGTAACAACCTACAGTAAAATTACAATAGAAAACTTGTAAAAATAGACAAGATCCTGTAAACATGGTGAGGTAAATACCTGTCAATTTATGGAAACATTGCCCTGATTAACTCCTTAGTCATATCTCAGTTTACTCACTAACTTATGGCGCTGCCTACTCTTGATGATTCGTTTTTCAAATCATATGAGCAAAACATATTTCGCATTATCTGGGACGCTAAACCAGACTAAATAAAGCATGCCTATCTATATAATGAATATGAATTGGGTGGGTTGAGATGATTAAATATAAAAGCACTAAGCTTAGCTAGTGGGACGCCTAGCCTTAAGAAGTTTTTAAGAACAAATTCTTATTTACAATGACGGCCTAGGAACAGTGGGTTAACTGCCTTGTTCCGGGGCAGAACGACAGATTTTTACCTTGTCAGCTCAGAGATTCAAACTTGCAACCTTTCGGTTACAAGTCCAACACACTAACCACTAGGCTACCTGCCGCCTCCAGATGACCAACAACGACAAGACAGCCTACAGGGAGGAGGTGAGGGCCCTCGGAGTGTGATGTCAAGAAAATAACCTCTCACTCAATGTCAGTAAAACAAAAGAGATGATCGTGGACTTCAGGAAACAGCAAAGGGAGCAGCCCCCCTATCCACATCGACGGGACAGCAGTGGAGAAGGTGGAAAGTTTTAAGTTCCTCGGTGTACATATCACCGACAAACTGAAATGGTCCACCCACACAGACAGTGTGGTGAAGAAGGCGCAACAGCGACTCTTCAACCTCAGGAGGCTGAAAAAATGTGGCTTGTCCCCGAAAACTCTCACTAACTTTTACAGGTGCACAATCGAGAGCATCCTGTCGGGCTGTATCACCACCTGGTACGGCAACTGCACCACCCACAACCTCAAGGCTCTCCAGAGGGTGGTGCGGTCTGCACACCGCATCACCGGGGGCAAACTACCTTCCCTCCAGGACACCAACAGCACCCAATGTCACAGGAAGGCCAAAAAGATCATCAAGGACAACAACCACCTGAGCCACTGCCTGTTCACCCCGCTGTCATCCAGAAGGTGAGGTCAGTACAGGTGCATCAAAGCTGGGACCGAGAGACTGAAAAACAGCTTCTATCTCAAGGCCATCAGACTGTTAAACAGCCATCACTAACACAGAGAGGCTGCTGTCAACATACAGACTTGATATCATTGGCCACTTTAATAAATGTAACACTAGTCACTTTAATAATGCCACTTTGAGAATGTTTACATATCTCACATTACTCATCTCATATGTATATACTGTATACTGTATCCTTCACTATCTATTCTTTAATATCTATTGCATCTTAGCCGCTCAGTCACTGCTCATCCATATATTTTATACTTATATGTTCTCATCCCATTCCTTTACTAGATTGTGTGTATTAGGTTTAGTTGTGAAATTTGTTAAATATGACCTGTTAGATACTGCTACACTGTCAGATCTAGAAGCATAAGCATTTCGCTACACTTGCAATAGCATCTGCTAACCATGTGTATGTGGCCAATAAAATTTGAATTGCTTTGAATCAGAAACCTTTGGGATGAATTGGAACGGCGACTGTGAGCCAGGCCTAATCGCCCAATATCAGTGCCCAACCTCACTAATGCTTTTGTGGCTGAGTGGAAGCAAGTCCCCACAGCAATGTTCCAACATCTAGTGGAAAGCCTTCCCAGAAGAGTGGAGGCTGTTATAGCAGCAAAGGGGGACCAACTCCATATTTACACTTGAGTCATTTAGCAGACGCTCTTATCCAGAGCGACTTACATACATTTCATGCATTTTTTTTTTTGTACTGGCCCCCCGTGGGAATCGAACCAACAACCCTGGCGTTTCAAACACCACGCTCTACCAACTGAGCTACAGGGAAGGCTATATATTAATTCCCATGAATATGGAATGAGATGTTCGACGAGTAGGTGTCCACATACTTTTGGCCATGTAGTATATTTTGGTCACGTTCCTAATGTGTGATTCAGAATCTAAAATAACATCTAGGTTTTTTATTTTTTACCTTTGAATTAAAATGTGTGGCCAGATTCTCTCTTTGTGCTTTGGCTCCAACAATAAGTACCTTGGTCTCGTCTTGATTTAGCTGGAGGGAGTTGTTAGCCATCTGAGTATTTAAAATCACAAATGCAATCTAATAATTTACCTGTGGAGGTAAAAATCCTCTGGTGACACAGAAATGCCAGGGAATAACTAAACATTACCTCTTAGATTGAATCTTAGCATTGTTGTCACGTCCTGACCATAGTAAGTGGTTATTTTCTATGGTAGAGTAGGTCAGGGCGTGACAGGGGGTGTTTGTCTAGGTTTTGTATTTCTATGTTCAGTTTCTAGTTTTGTATTTCTATGTTGGGCTTTGTTTGGGATGATCTCCAATTGGAGGCAGCTGGTCGTCGTTGTCTCTAATTGGAGGTCATATTTAAGCTGATGTTCGTCCCACCTGTTTTTGTGGGTGATTATATTTGTGAGTAGTGTTTGTTTCTCCTCTGCGTCACGGTTTGTTGTTTTGTAAATATCAGTTATTTGATGTATTGCATAGTTTTCACGGATTAAATAAATATGTGGAACAAAACACACGCTGCACTTTGGTCCGCTCCTTTCGACAGCCGTGACAGTTGTGTGTGTACGTGTGTACGTGTGCAAACTCACGTTATCTCTCAATCACACAAGCCCATTTTGTCTCTTTACGTCAAACCCATTATTCCTCATCGTCCTGCACTAGATCTTTTCTCACCAGAACACCTGCATAGGAAACGCTTTACTGTCTCTGCAGCTCTCAAACCCCTATTGGTCCATACACCCTCTATGCCAATGCCCTCAGAAAATTGCCAGCGCAGCCTTTTTTCCTACTATTGCCAGACTTGATGAAGGCCTCCCAAAAACTCATAATAGCGACAGGAAACAGGAAACAGAGGTGGCGTCCCAAACAGAATCCTATATACTAAACTAGTACTTTTAACCAGAGCTCTATTTTGTAATATCTGCCGGTGTCCCAAATGGCACCCTATTCCCTACCGGAGCCCTACCAAGCAAAAAAGCACTTTACCCTCATACTATACTATATTATACTACTAAACTACACTGTACAATACTACACTATACCCTCATACTATACTATACTACCATACTGCTCTACCAAGCAAAAAAGCAGTAACCTGCTCATAGTGTGGAACTGAGAAAAAAGGGCTTTTATTTACCTTGGTTACTGCTAACATGACCTCCTATTTTCTCTAAAACACAATACAATAGAGGCAGGATACTTGTCCACATCATTAAGCATGTATTTAATGTAGCAAATATGACATTAACTCATTTCCGAACCAAATTAGCAGTTACTGCATTTTTTTTTTTTTTGCTTGGTAGGGCTCCTGTAGGCAATAGGTTACCATTTGGGACACCGACAGACATTTCATCATCCTCACCCTCATATTTCTTCTTGCTTTATTGAAAGGGAAGAAGCAATGTAACTAAAACAGTTTAAAACATTTTTTAAAGGAAGTCCTCTGTGGTTTATTTGAAGTGCTGTAGCATGTATACTGAAGGTGTTACTGAACACGCATACGATAGACATTTATATTTTAGTCATTTAGCAGATGCTCTTATCCAGAGCAACTTACAGTAGTGAATGCATACATTTCAAAACATTTCATACATTTGTTTTGTTTTTTGTACTTGCCCCCCCCTGTGGGAATCAAACCCACAACCCTGGCGTTGCAAACACCATTTCACACACCATTACACACACCATGCCTTTATAGGTCATGGTCAAAAGTAGTGTATCTAGTAGTGCTATTTGGGAGTCACTGCAGTGTTGGAGCCAGCAGACAGCTGCGTTGTTGTAGACAACTGCAGAATGGTATGCTCCGACTTCCTGTGCACTTCAGACCTGGGTTAAAATAGTATTGATTTTCTTTCGAATACTTTAGCTGCTCCTTGATTGAGCTTGCCTGGCACAGGGGAACCAATCGGATACTCTTAAAAAGTGCCGCCCATCTGGGACAATCAGAGAGGCTCCATCAAAACCTGTTTTTGAAAGATTTCGAATACTATTTAAACCCAGGTCTTCTGCACTCAGGACAGACTGGGGCGATATGTACGGCATCTCAGATAGGACATGTCATTGAAGTAACAATAGCGAGACTAAGTAAGCAGTAACGTTAAGGCACCAAACGTAAGGAAATGGACTGATCACCTGAACTTAGTTTTCCAAAAATCACAAAATCAATCCCAGGAGTAGTAGTTCAGATCTTTTTACTGAGTTTTCACTAAACATATAGACAAGGAAACGGACACCAAGGAAACGGACACCAAGGAAACGGACACCAAGGAAACTGACACCAAGGAAACTGACACCAAGGAAACTGACACCAAGGAAACTGACACCATGACCCTATAGACAAGGAAACTGAGTACATGACCCTATAGACAAGGGAACGGACACTAAGGAAACTGACACCAAGGAAACTGACACTAAGGAAACTGACACCAAGGAAACTGACACTAAGGAAACTGACACCAAGGAAACTGACACCATGACCCTATAGACAAGGAAACTGACACCAAGGAAACTGACACCATGGAAACTGACACCAAGGAAACGGACACCAAGGAAACTGACACCAAGGAAACTGACACCATGACCTTATAGACAAGGAAACTGAGTACATGACCCTATAGACAAGGAAACTGACACTAAGGAAACTGACACCAAGGAAACTGACACTAAGGAAACTGACACCAAGGAAACTGACACTAAGGAAACTGACACCAAGGAAACTGACACCATGACCCTATAGACAAGGAAACTGACACCAAGGAAACTGACACCATGGAAACTGACACCAAGGAAACTGACACCAAGGAAACTGACACCAAGGAAACTGACACCATGTCATATGGTGCAGTATGTTTTTCACTAACTCAATAGACAAGGAAACTGACACCAAGGAAACTGACACCAAGGAAACTGACACCGAGGAAACTGACCCCAGGGAAACTGACAGCATGTGTGACTATTACAGGCCTCTGTTACTGATAACATCAGGTCAGCACAAAAACATCCCAGTTAACCACTCTCCTTATTAAAGAAGACATCCAACGCTCGCGAGTGCAGTTTATTTTGTATTATTTCTGTGGAGTTAATTCAGCTGGAATGTGATGGAGTTTGCCTGCACTCAGCAGATTCCACCAGGAAACAAGCTCTGGTCTGTTTTCAATTACAGTCTGTGCTGTTGGAACTCTGCTGCCCTTTGATGGGATAATAGCAGATCTGGGATCAGTCTGGGAACTTACGCTGGCCTCAGAGAGGGACCCTGGACGTGGAGTTAGCAGATCTGGGATCAGTCTGGGAACTTACGCTGGCCTCAGAGAGGGACCCTGGACGTGGAGTTAGCAGATCTGGGATCAGTCTGGGAACTTACGCTGGCCTCAGAGAGGGACCCTGGACGTGGAGTTAGCAGATCTGGGATCAGTCTGGGAACTTACGCTAGCATCAGAGAGGGACCCTGGACGTGGAGTTAGCAGATCTGGGATCAGTCTGGGAACTTACGCTGGCCTCAGAGAGGGACCCTGGACGTGGAGTAGGCAGATCTGGGATCAGTCTGGGAACTTACGCTAGCCTCAGAGAGGGACCCTGGATGTGGAGTTAGCAGATCTGGGATCAGTCTGGGAACTTACGCTAGCCTTAGAGAGGGATCCTGGACGTGGAGTTAGCAGATCTAGGATCAGTCTGGGAACTTACGCTAGCCTCAGAGAGGGACCCTGGACATGGAGTTAGCAGATCTGGGATCAGTCCAAAACGCAGAGCTAGCAGATCCAGGAACCCAGGGTTGTATTAATTTTGGTACACCATAGCAAAAAAAAACGTTTTGCAATGGAAAACGGAACACGAGCATTTCTTATTGGACAAGTTCAGGTAGTCAGTCCGTTTCCTCACGTTTGGTGCCTTATGAATATAACTCTGCAGATCGGACTAGCCTCAGGCTGAATCCTCATTCTCAGGGGCAAAATCCAGGACGAGCCATTCCCTCAGACACTGTGCTCATGTTACAATCCAAACGGTAGGCCACAGTATCGGTACAGGCCCTTCTTTGAACCCCCATTCTGTATTATGGAAATTACATCCAAGCATGTTGAGTCAGCCAGAGCAGACCTACAAGAGCTGAACAAATGGACACTGTAGCTGTGAAGTCTTAACTGGCTGATAAACTTTACAGGAGGTCAGTGAAGCTGCGGAGTTCAAAACCACAAATCCGCAGAGCTACGGTCTGTTGTGACTTATCTGCAACTCGATGAATGTAAACATGTAATTAAGAGATAACGCCCTCGAAACCGGTGTTTTAGAGGATATTTTGGCACCTGGCTTTGATGGCATTATCACTTTCATTCAACGGGTTACCAACATATTTTCCATTTAAAATGTTATTTTGATGAATTTATTCATACTATTTCATCCTTCCACAAGATATAGTCCCGACACAAAAATCTAGGGTTGCTAACCAAGCCGGCTGGTCGTTCGTTCTATCAGTTCTGTGCCAGAGACGTGACCCAGTCGTTCAGTCTTTTTGTTCTGTATCTATGGCAACCCAGTTGTTCGTTGTAAATGTCCATTACCATACTGGCTAGAAACGTTCTTATCCCTTGCTTGCTAGCCAACTACGGCTAATTTACAGTGCCTTGCAAAAGTATTCAACCCCGCTCGTAATTTCAATTGATTTTTATTTGGATTTCATGTAATGGACATACACAAAATAGTCCAAATTGGTGAAGTGAAATGTAAAAAAAAAAATTACTTGCTTAAAAAAAAAATTCAAACGGAAAAGTGGTGCGTTGTTTTCACCCCCTTTGCTATGAAGCCTCTAAATAAGATCTGGTGCAACCAATTACCTTCAGAAGTCACGTAATTAGTTAAATAAAGTCAACCTTTGTGCAATCTAAGTGTCACATGAGCTGTCACATGATCTCAGGATATATACACCTGTTCTGAAAGGCCCCAGAGTCTGCAACACCACCAAGCAAGCAGCACCATGAAGACCAAGGAGCTCTCCAAACAGGTCAGGGACAAAGTTGTGGAGAAGTACAGATCAGGGTTGGGTTATAAAAAATATCTGAAACGTTGAACATCCCACGGAGCACCTTTTAAATCCATTATTAAAACATGGAAAGAATATGGCACCACAGCAAACCTGCCAAGAGAGGGCCGCCCACCAAAATGAATAGTTATGCACGCTCAAGTTTTCAGTTTTTTTTTTTGTCTTATTTCTTGTTTGTGTTACAAGAAAAAAATATGTGCATCTTCAAAGTGGTAGGCATGTTGTGTAAATAAAATTATACAAACCCCCCAAAAATCTAATTTAATTCCAGGTTGTAAGGCAACAAAATAGGTAAGATGCCAAGGGGGGTGAATACTTTCGCAAGCCAATGCATATACAAGCTAAACATCCACGTCCTCACTCTCCCCCTTCTCTCTCTCTCCCTGTTCTCTCCCCCTTCTCTCTCTCTCCCTGTTCTCTCCCTCCTTCCCTCTCTCTCCCTGTTCTCTCCCTCCTTCCCTCTCTCTCCCCCTCTCTCTCTCTCTCTCTCACCCCTCCGTCAGTCACATCAAACAGCAGCCAGAATGACAGCTATAGCTAAGTTTCTATTATTTCAAGCTGTTTTCTCTTTATTTATTTGAACACACCCATAACAATGAGGCGTGAAAACTGTTGTTCAGAGGAGCTAGCCAACAACACATTTAACACAATCACTTACAACTGAAGCTGGAAAGACTGCAAACTAACTGCATTTAGTTTTGTTTTACCTTTTTTTTCAATTGACATTTCTTTGTATATATCCACAAAAATGATGCCAGCTGATTCATGATTTCGACTGGCTGAGAAACGCTGCCTGCCTGTCGGTCTCGTCCCGACTCCTGACACGTTCATTACTACGGGACAGCTGGAGATGGAATTTGAATATTGAAACAATGTTGCAAATGTCAGAGAGACAGACCACTAGGTTTATACAAATCTCCACTGTTGAAAACTAAATGTTAGTCTAAAAGAAATGTGAGATAATGTCTAAATGCTTTTTATAGTGGAGATCAAGTTTATAAATTGCCTGGCTGGGCTGATGAGACAGTGGATTGTCTTGTGTCTTTATTTGTGCACAGTCAGATGGAACAGAGTAAAAAGGCATTTTAACATCATAGATTTAGTCAGTGGTAACTTGTGGAATAGACAATGGCTGGAATGCGGTTTTAACCAATCAGCATTCAGGATTAGACCCACCCTTTGTATAAATATGTACAGTTGAAGTCGGAAGTTTACATACACTTAGGTTGGAGTCAATAAAACTCGTTTTTCAACCACTCCACAAATTTCTTGTTAACAAACTATAGATTTGGCAAGTCGGTTAGGACGTCTACTTTGTGCATGACACAAGTCATTTTTCCAACCATTGTTTACAGACAGATTATTTCACTTATAATTCACTGTATCACAATTCCAGTGGGTCAGAAGTGTACATACACTAAGTTGACTGTGCCTTTAAACAGCTTGGAAAATTCCAGAAAATGATGTCATGGCTTTAGAAGCTTCTGATAGGCTAATTGACATCATTTGAGTCAATTGGAGGTGTACCTGTGGATGTATTTCAAGGCCTACCTTCAAACTCAGTGCCTCTGCTTGACATCATGGGAAAATCAAAAGAAATCAGCCAAGACCTCAGAAAATAATGGTACACCTCCACAAGTCTGGTTCATCCTTGGGAGCAATTTCTAAATGCCTGAAGGTACCACGTTCACCTGTACAAACAATAGTACGCAAGTATAAACACCATGGGACCACGCAGCCGTCATACCGCTCAGGAAGGAGACGCGTTCTGTCTCCTAGAGATGAACGTACTTTGGTGCAAAAAGTGCAAATCAATCCCAGAACAACACCAAAGGACCATGTGAAGATGCTGGAGGAAACAGGTACAAAAGTATCTATATCCACAGTAAAACGAGTTCTATATCGACATAACCTGAAAGGCCGCTCAGCAAGGAAGAAGCCACTGCTCCAAAACCGCCATAAAAAAGCCAGACTACGGTTTGCCACTGCACATGGGGACAAAGATCGTATTTTTTGGAGAAATGTCCTCTGGTCTGATGAAACAAAAATAGAACTGTTTGGCCATAATGACCATCGTTATGTTTGGAGGAAAAAGGAGGAGGCTTGCAAGCCGAAGAACACCATCCCAACCGTGAAGCACGGGGGGTGGCAGCATCATGTTGTGGGGGTGCTTTGCTGCAGGAGGGACTGGTGCACTTCACAAAATAGATGGCACCATGAGGTAGGAAAATTATGTGCATATATTGAAGCAACATCTCAAGACATTAGTCAGGAAGTTAAAGCTTGGTCACAAATGGTCTTCCAAATGGACAATGACCCCAAGCATACTTCCAAAGTTGTGGCAAAATGGCCTAAGGAATACAAAGTCAAGGTATTGGAGTGGCCATCACAAAGCCCTGACCTCAATCCCATAGAAAATTTGTGCGCAGAACTGAGAAAGCATGTGCGAGCAAGGAGGCCTACAAACCTGACTCAGTTACACCAGCTCTGTCAGGAAGAATGGGCCAAAATTCACCCAACTTATTGTGGGAAGCTTGTGGAAGGCTACCCGAAACGTTTGACCCAAGTAAAACAATTTAAAGGCGATGCTACCAAATACTAATTGAGTGCATGTAAACTTCTGACCCACTGGGAATGTGATGAAAGAAATAAAAGCTGAAATAAATTATTCTCTCTACTATTATTCTGGTCAAGTCATATTGACAAAGTTGTTGTGAAGATGGGGGAGAGGTATGTCTGTTAGTAAAATATGTTCTGAGTTTTTAACACAAAGATCAACTGTACTAGTTGTTCTGATTCTGTTCCCATCTTGGTTATTGTCCATCTTGGTCAGGTGCAGCAATGAAAGACCTAGCAAAGCTGCTCTGGCTCAATACAGAGCAACGTCCTGTGTGTTTGTTGTCCATATTTAGCAGATGTAGCTCTAACAATACACACAAATCTAAAAGTAAAAAAATTGAATTAAGAAATATATAAATATTAGATCGAGCAATGTCGGAGTGACATTGACTAAAATCTATGGATTTCACATGACTGGGAATACAGATAATGCATCTGTTGGTCACAGACACCTTAAAAACAAAGAGTCTCACAATGGGCCTCAGGATCTCGTCACGGTATTTTTTTGTACATTCAAATTGCAATTGATAAAATGCAATTGTGTTTGTTGTCCGTCGCTTATGTCTGCCCCATACCATAACCCCACCGCCACCATGGGGCCCATACCATAACCCCACCACCACCATGGGGCATTCTGTTCACAACGTTGACATCAGCGAACCGCTCGCCTACACGACGCCATAAACGTGGTCTGCGGTTGTGAGGCCGGTTGGACGTACTGCCAAATTCTCTAAAACAACGTTGGTAGAGAAATTAACATTAAATTCTCTGGCAACAGCTCTGGTGGACATTCCTGCAGTCAGCAAGCCAACTGCACACTCCCTCAACTTGAGACATCTGTGGCGTTGTGTCAAAACTGCACATTTTAGAGCAGCCTTTTATTGTCCCCCAGCACAAGGTGCACCTGTGTAACGATCAGTTTTTTGATATGCCAAACCTGTCAGGTGGATTGATTATCTTGGCGAAGGAGAAATGCTCACTAACAGGGATGTAAACACAGTCGTGTAATTTTACTTTTGCTAAATAAGCTTTTTATGGGTATGGAACATTTCTGGGATCTTTTTATTTCAGCTCATGAATCAAATCAAATCAAATCAAATTTATTTTTATATAGCCCTTCGTACATCAGCTGATATTCTCAAAGTGCTGTACAGAAACCCAGCCTAAAACCCCAAACAGCAAGCAAAGCATGTGAAAGAAGCACGGTGGCTAGGAAAAACTCCCTAGGAAAAACTCCCTAGAAAGGCCAAAAACCTAGGAAGAAACCTAGAGAGGAACCAGGCTATGAGGGGTGGCCAGTCCTCTTCTGGCTGTGCAGGGTGGATATTAAAACAGAACATGGTCAAAATGTTAAAATGTTAAAATGTTCATAAATGACCAGCATGGTCAAATAATAATAATCATAGTAGTTGTCGAGGGTGCAACAAGCACGTCCGGTGAACAGGTCAGGGTTCCATAGCCGCAGGCAGAACAGTTGAAACTGGAGCAGCAGCACGGCCAGGTGGACTGGGGACAGCAAGGAGTCATCATACCAGGTAGTCCTGAGGCATGGTCCTAGGGCTCAGGTCCTCCGAGAGAAAGACAGAAAGAGAGAAAGAGAGAATTAGAGAGAGCATATTTAAATACACACAGGACACCGGATAAGACAAGAGAAATACTCCAGATGTAACAGACTGACCCTAGCCCCCCGACACATAAACTACTGCAGCATAAATACTGGAGGCTGAGACAGGAGGGATCAGAAGACACTGTGGCCCCATCCGATGATACCCCCGGACAGGGCCAAACAGGCAGGATATAACCCCACCCACTTTGCCAAAGCACAGCCCCCACACCACTAGAGGGATGTCTCCAACCACCAACTTACCGTCCTAAGACAAGGCCGAGTATAGCCCACAACGATCTCCGCCATGGCACAACCCAAGGGGGGGGGGGGGGGGGGGCGCCAACCCAGACAGGAAGACCACGTCAGTGACTCAACCCACTCAAGTGACGCACCCCTCCCATGGACGGCATGGAAGAACACCAGTAGGCCAGTGACTCAGCCTCTGTAAAAGGGTTAGAGGCAGAGAATCCCAGTGGAAAGAGGGGAACCGGCAAGGCAGAGACAGCAAGGGCGGTTCGTTGCTCCAGCCTTTCCGTTCACCTTCACACTCCTGGGCCAGACTATACTTAATCATAGGACCTACTGAAGAGATAAGTCTTCAGTAAAGACTTAAAGGTTGAGACTGAGTCTGCGTCTCTCACATTGGTAGGCAGACCATTCCATAAAAATGGAGCTCTATAGGAGAAAGCCCTACCTCCAGCCGTTTGCTTAGAAATTCTAGGGACAATTAGGAGGCCTGCGTCTTGTGACCGTAGCGTACGTGTAGGTATGTACGGCAGGACCAAATCGGAAAGATAGGTAGGAGCAAGCCCATGTAATGCTTTGTAGGTTAGCAGTAAAACCTTGAAATCAGCCCTTGCCTTAACAGGAAGCCAGTGTAGGGAGGCTAACACTGGAGTAATATGATCAAATTTTTTGGTTCTAGTCAGGATTCTAGCAGCCGTATTTAGCACTAACTGAAGTTTATTTAGTGCTTTATCCGGGTAGCCGGAAAGTAGAGCATTGCAGTAGTCCAGCCTAGAAGTAACAAAAGCATGGATTAATTTTTCTGCGTCATTTTTGGACAGAACATTTCTGATTTTTGCAATGTTACGTAGATGGAAAAAAGCTGTCCTTGAAACAGTCTTGATATGTTCTTCAAAAGAGAGATCAGGGTCCAGAGTAACGCCGAGGTCCTTCACAGTTTTATTTGAGACGACTGTACAACCATCCAGATTAATTGTCAGATTCAACAGAAGATCTCTTTGTTTCTTGGGACCTAGAACAAGCATCTCTGTTTTGTCCGAGTTTAAAAGTAGAAAGTTTGCAGCCATCCACTTCTTTATGTCTGAAACACAGGCTTCTAGCGAGGGCAATTTTGGGGCTTCACCATGTTTCATTGAAATGTACAGCTGTGTGTCGTCTGCATAGCAGTGAAATTTAACATTATGTTTTCGAATGACATCCCCAAGAGGTAAAATATATAGTGAAAACAATAGTGGTCCTAAAACGGAACCTTGAGGAACACCGAAATTTACAATTGATTTGTCAGAGGACAAACCATTCACAGAGACAAACTGATATCTTTCCGACAGATAAGATCTAAACCAGGCCAGAACTTGTCCATGTAGACCAATTTGGGTTTCCAATCTCTCCAAAAGAATGTGGTGATCGATGGTATCAAAAGCGGCACTAAGATCTAGGAGCACGAGGACAGATGCAGAGCCTCGGTCTGACGTCATTAAAAGGTCATTTACCACCTTCACAAGTGCAGTCTCAGTGCTATGATGGGGTCTAAAACCAGACTGAAGCGTTTCGTATACATTGTTTGTCTTCAGGAAGGCAGTCAGTTGCTGTGCAACAGCTTTTTCTAAAATTTTGGAGAGGAATGGAAGATTCGATATAGGCCGATAGTTTTTTATAATTTCTGGATCAAGATTCGGCTTTTTCAAGAGAGGCTTTATTACTGCCACTTTTAGTGAGCTTGGTACACATCCGGTGGATAGAGAGCCGTTTATTATGTTCAACATAGGAGGGCCAAGCACAGGAAGCAGCTCTTTCAGTAGTTTAGTTGGAATAGGGTCCAGTATGCAGCTTGAGGGTTTGGAGGCCATGATTATTTTCATCATTGCGTCAAGAGATATAGTACTAAAACACTTTAGTATCTCCCTTGATCCTAGGTCCTGGCAGAGTTGTGCAGACTCAGGACAATGGAGCTTTGGAGGAATACCCAGATTTAAAGAGGAGTCTGTAATTTGCTTTCTAATGATCATGATCTTTTCCTCAAAGAAGTTCATAAATTTATTACTGCTGAAGTGAAAGCCATCCTCCATTTGCGAAGGCTGCTTTTTAGTTAGCTTTGCGACAGTATCAAAAAGAAATTTCGGATTGTTCTTATTTTCCTCAATTAAGTTGGAAAAATAGGATGATCGAGCAGCAGTAAGGGCTCTTCGATACTGCACGGTACTGTCTTTCCAAGCTAGTCGGAAGACTTCCAGTTTGGTGTGGCGCCATTTCCGTTCCAATTTTCTGGAAGCTTGCTTCAGAGCTCGTGTATTTTCTGTATACCAGGGAGCTAGTTTCTTATGACAGATGTTTTTAGTTTTTAGGGGTGCAACTGCATCTAGGGTATTGCGCAAGGTTAAATTGAGTTCCTCGGTTAGGTGGTTAACTGATTTTTGTCCTCTGACGTCCTTGGGTAGGCAGAGGCAGTCTGGAAGGGCATCAAGGAATCTTTGGGTTGTCTGAGAATTTATAGCACGACTTTTAATGCTCCTTGGTTGGGGTCTGAGCAGATTATTTGTTGCAATTGCAAACGTAATAAAATGGTGGTCCGATAGTCCAGGATTATGAGGAAAAACATTTAGATCCACAACATTTATTCCATGGGACAAAACTAGGTCCAGAGTATGACTGTGGCAGTGAGTAGGTCCAGAGACATGTTGGACAAAACCCACTGAGTCGATGATGGCTCCGAAAGCCTTTTGGAGTGGGTCTGTGGACTTTTCCATGTGAATGTTAAAGTCACCAAAAATTAGAATATTATCTGCTATGACTACAAGATCCGATAGGAATTCAGGGAACTCAGTGAGGAACACTGCATATGGCCCAGGAGGCCTATAAACAGTAGCTATAAAAAGTGAGTGAGTAGGCTGCATAGATTTCATGACTAGAAGCTCAAAAGACGAAAACGTCATTGTTGTTTTTTTTTTTGTAAATTGAAATTTGCTATCGTAAATGTTAGCAACACCTCCGCCTTTGCCGGATGCACGGGGGGTATGGTCACTAATGTAACCTGGGGGTGAGGCCTCATTTAACACAGTAAATTCATCAGGCTTAAGCCATGTTTCAGTCAGGCCAATCACATCAAGATTATTATCAGTGATTAGTTCATTGACTATAACTGCCTTGGAAGTGAGGGATCTAACATTAAGTAACCCAATTTTGAGATGTGAGGTATCACAATCTCTTTCAATAATGGCAGGAATGGAGGAGGTCTTTATACTAGTGAGATTGCTAAAGCGAACACCGCCATTTTTAATTTTGCCCAACCTAGATCGAGGCACAGACACGGTCTCAATGGGGGAAGCTGAGCTGACTACACTGACTGTGCTAGTGGCAGACTCCACTAAGCTGGCAGGCTGGCTAACAGCCTGCTGCCTGGCCTGCACCCTATTTCATTGTGGGACCAACACTTTACATGTTGCGTTTTCTAATTAATTTAGTTTAGTATATATCGTTGTATTTTAATTTTGTGTGACTGTCCTCGTCTATCAGTGTTTTGTTACTTGGCATATTTTTGTGTTTTTTTTTTTTGTGGACACCAGGAAGAGTAGCTGCTGCTTCTGCAAAAAGCTAATCCGGGATCCAAATAAACAAATCACCTAATCAAATGAAAGCATAATATATATATTATATAAGTAAAATAAAATATATACATTTTCCTGGAATTATGGCTTTATAATCAAATACAAACTTACCTTTATGAATAAGTAGGTAAAGGTTAAAGTCACACGATGCACAACGATGTCGTCATTGGAAACCAAGAAACGTTGAAACAGTGCGAAGATATACACTGTAAACGAAACCAAAACATCAAACCCGAAAAGCTGTAGGCTAATACCGTATCCAATCTAGAGTTGGGTGGTATCCAGACCTTCATCCCGCCATACAGTTTCTGTACAATACCTTGGTTATATGGTATTACCGTACGTGCACACAAGAAGCACTATTAAACATTTTTAAAAGATAAACACACAAAACAATTCATGAAATGTCGATCTTGATCCAGGAGAGGATTGAATATCTCTGCTTTAACCAAGAAGCTTGATCTTGACATCTAGCCGCTTAGCTAGCAAGTTAGCAAAACCAAATGCATAGCTGGAGCCCTGACCTGGATGTAATTTATTTGACACATCTAGGGCTGCGGCGGTCATGAAATTATGTCAGCCGATTACTGTCATGCAAAAGACTGCCGATCTTATGGTAATTGCCCCGTAATTAACGAACATGTTGTACATCTCCTGGCCTCCATATAAGCTGCTGATGGGAGTCTTTGGGTGTCTTTGGAATGTCTACATTCTAATTAATCAATTTAATATACACCATCACAATAAATCAACTATTTATTTTAGGCATGTCTAAAGAAAAACGTTGAAGAAAATGTATAATAGAAGAATAGAGTTGACCCTACTGTATGTTATCTGGCTTTGCGCCATGCCATGGGCTTGTAGCCCAGCTAGGACAGTGGATCTGGGCCGATTCCGGCTGAGAGTCGGGGAACTCGGCTGACGTGTCATGTGGCCCGAGTCTGGGCCGCCTTCGGCAGTATTACTTATGGCTAGGATGCGGAGATTGAGCTCGGGCCGATTCCGATGTGAGTTATCTGGCCCAAATGTATTAATTGGGGCTCGGGCCGATTGGGGCTACTCTCTGGCAGATGATTACACGGACTGCTTTATATCATTTATTTAACTGAAATTCTTTAAGAGCCCTGTGTAGTATTTTCGTATTTTGATACTTGCAAGACAATTGATAAGCATTAAAAACGCTGTGGATGGAGCCTCCTGACTGGCGCAGTGGTCTAAGACACTGCATCGCAGTGCAACCTGCGTTGCTATAGATGCTGGTTCGGAGAACCGTGCCGGCCGCGACCGGGAGACCCATGAGGTGACGCACAATTGGCCCAGCGTCGTCCGAGTTAGGGGAGATGTTCTTGTCCCATCGCGCTGTAGCGACACCTGTAGATAGAGCAGGGGTGTCCCTCCGTCCCCCTCTCTACTCTAAGCGTTGTCATACTTCTGCAGGGCCTCCTCCAGCTTGCCTGTGATCTTCTGGAAGAAGCCAATCTGCTCGGTTAGATACTGCTGCATCTGGGCCTTGAAGTCCCTCACCCTGACCTGGTGGAAGTGCTGGATCTCTGCCAGCGTGGCGAAGGAGATGATGTTACAGCGCTCGTTGACGCCGTCCGCCTGACGAGCGTCCATCTTGCCTTCCTCAACGTGCTTCTGGGACTCCTTCACCTTGGTAAGTGCTCCTGGAGAAGGAAGAGAGAGGAGAGGGTCAGTGCTTCTAGAGAGAGGAGAGGGCAGAGGGGAGATGGTCAGTGTTCATGGAGAGAGAGGAGAGGGTCAGTGCTTCTAGAGAGAGAGGAGAGAAAGGGGAAGGGGTGGCAGTTGTTAGAGTGTTGGACTAGTAACCGAAAGGTTGCAAGACCAAATCCCAGAGCTGACAAGGTACAAATCTGTCGTTCTGCCCCTGAACAAGTCAGTTAACCCGCTGTTCCTAGGATGTGACTCCTGGAGAAGGAGGAGAGAAGAGAGGGTCAGTGCTTCTGGGAGAGAGGAGAGGGTCAGTGCTTCTAGAGAGAGAGAGGAGAGGGTCAGTGCTTCTAGAGAGAGAGAGGAGAGGGGCAATGCTTCTAGAGAGAGAGAGGAGAGGGTCAGTGCTTCTGGGGGGGAGAGTGCAGGCCAGAGGAGAGGGTCAGTGCTTCTGGGGGGAGAGAGAGGAGATGGTCAGTGCTTCTAGAGAGAGAGGAGAGGGTCAGTGATTCTCGGAGAGAGAGGAGAGGGTCAGTGCTTCTGGAGAGAGAGGAGAGGGTCAGTGCTTCTGGAGAGAGGAGAGAGAGGAGAGGGTCAGTGCTTCTGGAGAGAGGAGAGAGAGGAGAGGGTCAGTGCTTCTAGAGAGAGAGGAGAGGGTCAGTGCTTCTAAGAGAGAGGAGAGGGTCAGTGCTTCTAAAGAGAGAGGAGAGGGTCAGTGCTTCTAGAGAGAGGAGAGGGTCAGTGCTTCTAAAGAGAGGAGAGGGTCAGTGCTTCTAAAGAGAGAGGAGAGGGTCAGTGCTTCTAGAGAGAGGAGAGGGTCAGTGCTTCTAAGAGAGAGGAGAGGGTCAGTGCTTCTAGGGAGAGGAGAGGGTCAGTGCTTCTAGAGAGAGGAGAGGGTCAGTGCTTCTAGAGAGAGAGGAGAGGGTCAGTGCTTCTAGAAGAGAGAGGAGAGGGTCAGTGCTTCTAAGAGAGAGGAGAGGGTCAGTGCTTCTAGAGAGAGAGGAGAGGGTCAGTGCTTCTAAAGAGAGGAGAGAGAGGGTCAGTGCTTCTAGAGAGAGGAGAGGGTCAGTGCTTCTAGAGAGAGAGGAGAGGGTCAGTGCTTCTAGAGAGAGGAGAGGGGACAGAGAGGAGATGGTCAGTGTTCATGGAGAGAGAGGAGAGGGTCAGTGCTTCTAGAGAGAGAGGAGAGAAAGGGGAAGGGGTGGCAGTTGTTAGAGTGTTGGACTAGTAACCGAAAGGTTGCAAGACCAAATCCCAGAGCTGACAAGGTACAAATCTGTCGTTCTGCCCCTGAACAAGTCAGTTAACCCGCTGTTCCTAGGATGTGACTCCTGGAGAAGGAGGAGAGAAGAGAGGGTGAGTGCTTCTAGAGAGAGAGAGGAGAGGGGCAATGCTTCTAGAGAGAGAGAGGAGAGGGTCAGTGCTTCTAGAGTGAGAGAGGAGAGGGTCAGTGCTTCTGGAGAGAGAGGAGATGGTCAGTGCTTCTGGAGAGAGAGGAGAGGGTCAGTGCTTCTAGAGAGAGAGGGTCAGTGATTCTGGAGAGAGAGGAGAGAGAGGAGAGGGTCAGTGCTTCTAGAGAGAGAGGAGAGGGTCAGTGCTTCTCGAAAGAGAGAGGAGAGGGTCAGTGCTTCTGGAGAGAGAGGAGAGGGTCAGTGCTTCTGGAGAGAGAGGAGAGGGTCAGTGCTTCTAAAGAGAGAGGAGAGGGTCAGTGCTTCTAGAGAGAGGAGAGGGTCAGTGCTTCTAAAGAGAGGAGAGGGTCAGTGCTTCTAAAGAGAGAGGAGAGGGTCAGTGCTTCTAGAGAGAGGAGAGGGTCAGTGCTTCTAAAGAGAGAGGAGAGGGTCAGTGCTTCTAGGGAGAGGAGAGGGTCAGTGCTTCTAGAGAGAGGAGAGGGTCAGTGCTTCTAGAGAGAGAGGAGAGGGTCAGTGCTTCTAAAGAGAGGAGAGGGTCAGTGCTTCTAGAGAGAGAGGAGAGGGTCAGTGCTTCTAGAGAGAGGAGAGGGTCAGTGCTTCTAGAGAGAGAGGAGAGGGTCAGTGCTTCTAGAGAGAGGAGAGGGTCAGTGCTTCTAAAGAGAGGAGAGAGAGGGTCAGTGCTTCTAGAGAGGTAGGCAGTCACGGCTGTCAGTCGCTTCTAGAGAGAGAGGAGCGGGTCAGTGCTAAATGACTAGAGATGTAGAGAGGGGGGGCGGTAGACCTAAATTAGGCTACACTGCCTTATAAAAAAAAACAACTTCCATTAAACCTCTTCCTCACAGAAGAGATCATGGTAGATGTAAAACTGTCTTGATGGCCGAGTGCCACGACAAAAAAAATAGTCTCCAGATTCCTGGCATGAACGATTTGTTCCCATCGGCCAGAGAACGCTGCCTGGGCTACTCTGTAGGAATTGTTTGAGCTGATGAGAATGGTTCCCGAACAGGGAACTGCAGCTAAAAATACCAACGCATTACCACAAAGGCTCGGTCTGGATACCCATGTTAAGGGTTTAAAGCTGTGGAATACAATGCCTGGCTGGCTGAATAAAAATTCTTTACAAACACTAAATATAAAGCTGAGTTTTTGGGCCTTGCCAGAGGCAATGAGAACAAGTGAAGGCGAAGAGGAATGAAACTAGAAAAAAAAAGGTAGTACAGCACAAATGGTTTTCTGTTTGATACTTTAGGTCAGATATAGTTAACCTAACACATAAGCAATGTTTCTTCATCGTTTCACAAACAAACTAATAGGTGTACAGCTAATGAAGCACCATTATGAATATTAGGTGATTTAATCGATATGGCTGGCTAAGCAAAATGCTATTTACATGTCATCTCTTTTTGGAACGTGGGATTATTTAAATCGATGCCAAGCAGCGTTGGTTCCCATGATTTAGGCTAACGATTTCACCCCTCTCATTTCCCGACTTGTATGCCTAAACCAGGTATTCCCAAACTGGGGTGTTATGCCGCCGGGGGTACGCCAAATAAAAATGTGATTCACATTAAAAAAAAATATATACACTGCTCAAAAAAATAAAGGGAACACTAAAATAACACATCCTAGATCTGAATGAATGAAATAATCTTATTAAATACTTTTTTCTTTACATAGTTGAATGTGCTGACAACAAAATCACACAAAAAGAATCAATGGAAATGCAATTTATCAACCCATGGAGGTCTGGATTTGGAGTCACACTCAAAATTAAAGTGGAAAACCACACTACAGGCTGATCCAACTTTTATGTAATGTCCTTAAAACAAGTCAAAATGAGGCTCAGTAGGTTGTGTGGCCTCCATGTGCCTGTATGGCCTCCCTACAACGCCTGGGCATGCTCCTGATGAGGTGGCGGATGGTCTCCTGAGGGATCTCCTCCCAGACCTGGACTAAAGCATCCTCCAACTCCTGGACAGTCTGTGGTGCAATGTGGCGTTGGTGGATGGAGCGAGACATGATGTCCCAGATGTGCTCAATTGGATTCAGGTCTGGGGAACGGGCGGGCCAGTCCATAGCATCAATGCCTTCCTCTTGCAGGAACTGCTGACACACTCCAGCCACATGAGGTCTAGCATTGTCTTGCATTAGGAGGAACCCAGGGCCAACCGTACCAGCATATGGTCTCACAAGGGGTCTGAGGATCTCATCTCGGTACCTAATGGCAGTCAGGCTACCTCTGGCGAGCACATGGAGGGCTGTGCGGCCCCCCAAAGAAATGCCACCCCACACCATGACTGACCCACCGCCAAACCGGTCATGCTGGAGGATGTTGCAGGCAGCAAAACGTTCTCCACTCTGTCACGTCTGTCACATGTGCTCAGTGTGAACCTGCTTTCATCTGTGAAGAGCACAGGGTGCCAGTGGCGAATTTGCTAATCTTGGTGTTCTCTGGCAAATGCCAAACGTCCTGCACGGTGTGGGGCTGTAAGCACAACCCCCACCTGTGGACATCGGGCCCTCATACCAACCTCATGGAGTCTGTTTCTGACCGTTTGAGCAGACACATGCACATTTGTGGCCTGCTGGAGGTCATTTTGCAGGGCTCTGGCAGTGCACCTCCTGCTCCTCCTTGCACAAAGGCGAAGGTAGCGGTCCTGCTGCTGGGTTGTTGCCCTCCTACGGCCTCCTCCACGTCTCCTGATGTACTGGCCTGTCTTCTGGTAGCGCCTCCATGCTCTGGACACTACGCTGACAGACATATCAAACCTTCTTGCCACAGCTCGCATTGATGTGCCATCCTGGATGAGCTGCACTACCTGAGCCACTTGTGTGGGTTGTAGACTCCGTCTCATGCTACCACTAGAGTGAAAGCACCGCCAGCATTCAAAAGTGACCAAAACATCAGCCAGGAAGCATAGGAACTGAGAAGTGGTTTGTGTTTACCACCTGCAGAACCACTCCTTTATTGGGGGTGTCTTGCTAATTGCCTATAATTTCCACCTGTTGTCTATTCCATTTGCACAACAGCATGTGAAATTTATTGTCAATCAGTGTTGCTTCCTAAGTGGACAGTTTGATTTCACAGAAGTGTGATTGACTTGGAGTTACATTGTGTTGTTTAAGTGTTCCCTTTATTTTTTTGAGCAGTATATATATATATATGTTCTTCACATTTTCAAACAGTCCGTTTATATTTTCCAACATGGCGATAAATTTGGGTGATTTTTTTTTCTCTCGCCTAAGTAGCCTCGTTTCACTGCCAAAAATGCAATTAATCCATCTAGTGTTCAGCGAAATAACAACACAATGTCAAATACAGGAAGCCTAGTCAAATAATTAACATCCAATCACATTAACCTTCACTCTTGTGAAGACGTTTAGAAACGAAACATGACAATTTCAAAAATAAGCCACGGGAGTTTTTTGAGCGAGAATAAAGACGACTTTTGAGTAGTAAGACATGTATAAAATCAACAGATAACATTAATAAGAAGGGGCTAGAAGCATCTTATATGGTGAGCTACAGAGTGGCTAGGACAGGCAAGCCCCATACTATTGTGGAGGACTTCATTCTTCCTGCTGCTGCGGATACTGGGACAATACTGGGGGAAATACCAAAAAACTATACAGACAATGACTTCATCAAACAACACTGTTTCACGACACATCAGTGACGTGGCAGGAGATGTTTTGAAACAATTACTGCTTCACATACAAGCCAGTGAATTCAATGCGTTACAGCTGGATGAGTCAACAGACGTGGCGGACCTGGCACAGCTCCTGGTATTTGTCCGTTACGTTAATGGGGGGTCAATTAAGGAAGACATCCTCTTCTGCAAACCACTGGAAACCAGGACAACATAAGAGGATATTTTTAAAGTACTGGACAGTTTTATGACATCAAATGGACTTTGGTGGTCAAGATGTGTTGGTATCTGTACTGATGGAGCAAAAGCCATGACAGGGAGACATAGTGAAGTGGTAACGTGTGTAAGCAGTTGCTCCCGACGCCACTTGGGTCACTGCAGCATCCACCGAGAGGCTCTCTCTGCCAAGGGAATGCCTGACAGCTTGAAAGACGTTTTGGACACCACAGTGTAAATGGTTAACTTTGTTAAAGCAAGGCCCCTGAACTCTCGTGTATTTTCTGCATTATGCAATGATATGGGCAGTGACCATGTAACGCTTGTACAACATACAGAAGTGCGCTGGTTATCAAGGGGCAAAGTATTGACACGTTTTTTTAAATTGAGATACGAGCTTAAAGTTTTCTTTACTGACCATAATTTTCACTTGTCTGACCGCTTCCATGATGATGAGTTTCTCACACGACTGGCCTGTCTGGGTGATGTTTTTTCTCGCCTGAATGATCTGAATCAAGGATTACAGGGACTCTCCGCAACTATATTCAATGTGCGGGACAAAACTGAGGCTATGATTAAGAAGTTGGAGCGCTTCTCTGTCTGCATTAACAAGGACAACACACAGGTCTTTCCATCATTGTATGATTTTTTGTGTGCAAAAGAACTCAAGCTTACGGACAATGTCAAACGTGAAATAGCGAAGCACCTGAGTGAGTTGGGTGCTCAATTACTTCAGGTACTTTCCCAAAACGGAGGACACAAACTACTGGATTCGTTATCCCTTTCCTGCCCTGCCTCCAGTCCACTTACCGATATCTGAACAAGAGAGCATCATCAAAATTGCAAAAAGCGGTTCTGTGAAAATTGAATTCCCTGTGGCTCAGTTGGTAGAGCATGGTGTTTGCAATGCCAGCATAGTGTGTGCAACGCCAGGGTTGTGGGTTCGATTCCCACAGGGGGCCAGTACAAAAAGAAAAAATGCATGAAATGAAATGTATGCATTCACTACTGTAAGTCGCTCTGGATAAGAGCGTCTGCTAAATGACTCAAATGTGAATCAGAAGCCACTGCCATATTTCTGGATTGGGCTGCGCTCAGAGTTTCTTGCATGGGCAAATCACGCTGTTAAGACACTGATGCCCTTTGCAGCCATGTACCGATGTGAGAGTGGATGATTCTCGGCCCTCACTAGCATGTGAACAAATAAGGTTTGATATATATGTAAGATGGTTAAATAAAGAGCAAAAGTATTGATTATTATTATATTATTATTTGTGCCCTGGTCCTATAAGAGCTCTTTGTCATTTCCCACGAGCCGGGTTACGACAAAAACTCACACACATTCTTATGTTTAATAAATGTATTGTATAGTGTGTGTGTGTGTGTGTGTGTCAGAATTACAATGATGGTAAAAAACAACATTTGAGTGTGTGCTGACCCTGGTGCCAGAGGGGGTACGCAGCTGGAGGTTGAATGTTTGAAGGGGTACGGGACTACAAAGAGTTTGGGAACCACTGGCCTAAACCATCTCTGACCCTAACTAACCTGACAGCTGCATCTGATTACTTGGATTCTGCTTGACCGAAGTGTCCAAATAATTAACATGGCATCAGAAACAGAACATAAAAACAGCATCAATAGTAGAACATTAGAACAGCATCAGTAGTAGAACATTAGAACAGCATCAGTAGTAGAACATTAGAACAGCATCAATAGTAGAACATTAGAACAGCATCAGTAGTAGAACATTAGAACAGCATCAGTAGTAGAACATCATCAGTAGTAGAACATTAGAACAGCATCAGTAGTAGAACATTAGAACAGCATCAGTAGTAGAACATTAGAACAGCATCAGTAGTAGAACATTAGAACAGCATCAGTAGTAGAACATTAGAACATCATCAGTAGTAGAACATTAGAACAGCATCAGTAGTAGAACATTAGAACAGCATCAGTAGTAGAACATTAGAACAGCATCAGTAGTAGAACATTAGAACAGCATCAGTAGTAGAACATTAGAACAGCATCAGTAGTAGAACATTAGAACAGCATCAGTAGTAGAACATCATCAGTAGTAGAACATTAGAACAGCATCAATAGTAGAACATTAGAACAGCATCAGTAGTAGAACATTAGAACAGCATCAGTAGTAGAACATTAGAACAGCATCAGTAGTAGAACATTAGAACAGCATCAGTAGTAGAACATTAGAACAGCATCAGTAGTAGAACATTAGAACAGCATCAGTAGTAGAACATTAGAACAGCATCAGTAGTAGAACATTAGAACAGCATCAGTAGTAGAACATTAGAACAGCATCAGTAGTAGAACATTAGAACAGCATCAGTAGTAGAACATTAGAACAGCATCAGTATCAGAGGATTAGGGGTTAGGACTAGTTAACAGAGGGACAGGGTTTAGGACTAGTTAACAGAGGATCAGGGTTTAGGACTAGTTAACAGAGGATCAGGGTTTAGGACTAGTTAACAGAGGATCAGGGTTTAGGACTAGTTAACAGAGGGACAGGGTTTAGGACAAGTTAACAGAGGATCAGGGTTTAGGACTAGTTAACAGAGGATCAGGGTTTAGGACTAGTTAACAGAGGATCAGGGTTTAGGACTAGTTAACAGAGGATCAGGGTTTAGGACTAGTTAACAGAGGATCAGGGTTTAGGACTAGTTAACAGAGGATCAGGGTTTAGGACTAGTTAACAGAGGATCAGGGTTTAGGACTAGTTAACAGAGGATCAGGGTTTAGGACTAGTTAACAGAGGGACAGGGTTTAGGACAAGTTACCAGAGGATTAGGGTTTAGGACTAGTTAACAGAGGATTAGGGTTTAGGACTAGTTAACAGAGGATCAGGGTTTAGGACTAGTTAACAGAGGATCAGGGTTTAGGACTAGTTAACAGAGGATCAGGGTTTAGGACTAGTTAACAGAGGATTAGGGTTTAGGACTAGTTAACAGAGGATTAGGGTTTAGGACTAGTTAACAGAGGATCAGGGTTTAGGACTAGTTAACAGAGGATTAGGGTTTAGGACTAGTTAACAGAGGATTAGGGTTTAGGACTAGTTAACAGAGGATCAGGGTTTAGGACTAGTTAACAGAGGATTAGGGTTTAGGACTAGTAAACAGAGGATTAGGGTTTAGGACTAGTTAACAGAGGATCAGGGTTAAGGACTAGTTAGTAACACAGCAGAGGCAGCGATGGATGGTTGTGTGTGTGTGTGTGTGTGTGTGTGTGGTGTGTGTGTGTGTGTGTGTGTGTGTGTGTGTGTGTGTGTGTGTGTGTGTGTGTGTGTGTGTGTTAACTCAGTCAGTTTCTCAGGCCACGCTAAAACCAACCTCAACGCTGACAGACCACAACACGATACGACACTGATGAAAGACTTCCTGTCTCTTAGAAAAGCCAACACATCTTGTTCTGCTCTGACACACACTACCCAACATCCCTCACTCTCCCACTCACCAAGTCAGGTACTGTGATAACCCCTCTCTCTCCTTAACCCCTCTCTCTCTCTCCTTAACCCCTCTCTCTCTCTCCTTAACCCCTCTCTCTCTCTCCTTAACCCCTCACTCTCTCCTTAACCCTACTCTCTCCTTAACCCCTCTCTCGCTCTCCTTAACCCCTCTCTCTCTCTCCTTAACCCCTCTCTCTCTCTCTCCTTAACCCCCCTCTCTCTACTTAACACCTCTCTCTCCCCTTAACCCTACTCTCTCTCCTTAACCCCTCTCTCTCTCCTTAACCCCTCTCTCTCTCTCCTTAACCCTACTCTCTCTCCTTAACCCTACTCTCTCTCTCCTTAACCCTACTCTCTCTCTCCTTAACCCTACTCTCTCTCTCCTTAACCCTACTCTCTCTCTCCTTAACCCTACTCTCTCTCTCCTTAACCCTACTCTCTCTCTCCTTAACCCTACTCTCTCTCTCCTTAACCCTACTCTCTCTCTCCTTAACCCTACTCTCTCTCCCCTTAACCCCTCTCTCTCCTTAACCCTACTCTCTCCTTAACCCCACTCTCTCTCCCCTTAACCCTACTCTCTCTCTCTCCTTAACCCTACTCTCTCTCTCCTTAACACTACTCTCTCTCTCCTTAACCCTACTCTCTCTCTCCTTAACCCTACTCTCTCTCTCCTTAACCCTACTCTCTCTCTCCTTAACCCTACTCTCTCTCTCCTTAACCCTACTCTCTCTCTCCTTAACCCTACTCTCTCTCCCCTTAACCCTACTCTCTCTCTCTCCTTAACACTACTCTCTCTCTCCTCAACCCTACTCTCTCTCTCCTTAACCCTACTCTCTCTCTCCTTAACCCTACTCTCTCTCTCCTTAACCCTACTCTCTCTCTCCTTAACCCTACTCTCTCTCTCCTTAACCCTACTCTCTCTCTCCTTAACCCTACTCTCTCTCTCCTTAACCCTACTCTCTCTCTCCTTAACCCTACTCTCTCTCTCCTTAACCCTATTCTCTCTCTCTCCTTAACCCTACTCTCTCTCTCTCTCTCTCTCTCTCTCCTTAACCCTACTCTCTCTCTCTCTCTCTCTCCTTAACCCTACTCTCTCTCTCTCTCTCCTTAACCCTACTCTCTCTCCTTAACCCTACTCTCTCTCCTTAACCCTATTCTCTCTCTCCTTAACCCTACTCTCTCTCTCTCCTTAACCCTATGCTCTCTCTCCTTAACTCTACTCTCTCCTTAACCCTACTGTCTCTCTCCTTAACCCTACTCTCTCTCTCCTTAACCCTACTCTCTCTCTCTCTCCTTAACCCTACTCTCGCTCTCTCTCCTTAACCCTACTCTCTCTCTCTCCTTAACCCTACTCTCTCTCTCTCCTTAACCCTACTCTCTCTCTCTCCAGACTGTTGTAGTACTGGTCCACTCTAGTTGAGAACTAAATCTACCCACTTACTCTCAGTCTGAACAATCATTTCCATTGAAGACGTGTGTTGAACGAGCTGTGGTTGAGGGTGTCCCCGTCTAAAATGAGGTGGGGTCTGATGTGTGACAAGCCGGGGTAAGAAATGTCTGAAGTTAGCTTTTTTTTTTAGGACGTGTTTAACGTTTAGGCCTAACTGGAGACTGTTGGATAGCAACCATCCAGGGAGGTTTGATTTGACCGACCTAGTGCTACTGACACTATTCTAGTCCCCTGTTCTGTTAACGGGGCGGAAACATTAGTTTAGGACTACATTAGCTTACGTCAATAACTGGGGAGAATGTAGCCTATTCAGAGAGACATGTGGACGTGATGCGAGTCAGCTGTATCATGGGATAGTTGACACCAGTCTTGGTTTGTACAATTTCAAAACCTTTAAAGACCGAATATAAAGACTGAATGAGTGTAATTTACACATCTACATCTGGTTTTCAGGATTCACCTTATTTTAAAAAAAATTGTAAAAATAGGTGTATTTTATTTTTTATTTTTGCAGCTGCAGAATATTAAAACTCTCCTGTATCGTTGCTTTAAATCAGTGAACCAGAGATCTCTCTCTCTCTCTCTCTCTCTTCCATTTAAATTTGTAAAATTTGTTTAAATTTGTTTAAAATTTGTTATCTAAATTGCATCCAAAATAGATAATCCTGTTGAAGATTGATATATTGCCCTATTGTAACGCCCTGGCCATAGAGAGGGGTTTTTTGTTCTTTATTTTGGTTAGGCCAGGGTGTTACATTGGGTGGGCGTTCTATGTTCCTTTCTCTATGTTTTTGTATTTCTTTGTTTTGGGCCATGTGTGGCTCCCAATCAGGCACAGCTGAAGTTCGTTGTTGCTGATTGCGAGTCACACATAAGGAGCATGTTTTTCCTTTGGGTTTTGTGGGTAATTGTTTCTGTTTAGTGTTTTGCACCTGACAGGACTGTTTTGGCTGTCAGTTTTCTTGTTTTGTGTATAGTGTTCACGTTGTTTGTATTAAATATGATGAACACTAACTCCGCTGCACCTTGGTCTTCTCTCCAGTACGACAGCCGTTACACCTATACTCTGTGTGTGTGTGTGTGTAATATATATATATATATACACTACCAGTCAAACGTTTGGACACACCTACTCATTCAGGGTTTTTCTTTATTTTTTTTACATTTTCTACATTGTAGAATAATAGTGAAGACATCAGAACTATGAAAGGACACATATGGAATCATGTAGTAACCAAAAAAAAAGTGTTAAACAAATCAAAATATAATTTATATTAGAGATTCTTCAAAGTAGCCACCTTTTGCTAATGACAGCTAATCAATCTCATGTTTGATGCTCTGACCTACTATACCAACCCCGTTAAAAAACTGTCAACACAACTCCCTTCAACAGTATCCACCAAACATGGAATCAACTTCCAGGCTTCAGGAAACTATCCAGGATTCTCTGTCTTTTTCTCACAGTGGGTTGTATTGTTGTCAGGCGGGTTGAGTGTAATGTCGATGATTGGCTGAATAAGCAAGGTCAAGGGTCAGCTCCGGAACAATCTAGACCTATTAGGAGGGCCGGATCTGAGATCTGAACCAATCAGAAAGTGGGCGATCAGATCTAGACCAATCAGGGGTGTCCCTCCGTCCCCCTCTCTACTCTAAGCGTTGTCATACTTCTGCAGGGCCTCCTCCAGCTTGCCTGTGATCTTCTGGAAGAAGCCAATCTGCTCGGTTAGATACTGCTGCATCTGGGCCTTGAAGTCCCTCACCCTGACCTGGTGGAAGTGCTGGATCTCTGCCAGCGTGGCGAAGGAGATGATGTTACAGCGCTCGTTGACGCCGTCCGCCTGACGAGCGTCCATCTTGCCTTCCTCAACGTGCTTCTGGGACTCCTTCACCTTGGTAAGTGCTCCTGGAGAAGGAAGAGAGAGGAGAGGGTCAGTGCTTCTAGAGAGAGGAGAGGGAGAGGGGACAGAGAGGAGATGGTCAGTGTTCATGGAGAGAGAGGAGAGGGTCAGTGCTTCTAGAGAGAGAGGAGAGAAAGGGGAAGGGGTGGCAGTTGTTAGAGTGTTGGACTAGTAACCGAAAGGTTGCAAGACCAAATCCCAGAGCTGACAAGGTACAAATCTGTCGTTCTGCCCCTGAACAAGTCAGTTAACCCGCTGTTCCTAGGATGTGACTGCTGGAGAAGGAGGAGAGAAGAGAGGGTCAGTGCTTCTAGAGAGAGAGAGGAGAGGGTCAATGCTTCTAGAGAGAGAGAGGAGAGGGTCAGTGCTTCTAGAGAGAGAGAAGAGAGGGTCAGTGCTTCTAGAGAGAGAGGAGAGGGTCAGTGCTTCTAGAGAGAGAGGAGAGGGTCAGTGCTTCTAGAGAGAGAGGAGAGGGTCAGTGTTCTGGAGAGAGAGAGGAGAGGGTCAGTGCTTCTGGAAAGACAGAGGAGAGGGTCAGTGCTTCTGAGAGAGAGAGGAGAGGGTCAGTGCTTCTGGAGAGAGAGGAGAGGGTCAGTGCTTCTAAAGAGAGAGGAGAGGGTCAGTGCTTCTAGAGAGAGAGGAGAGGGTCAGTGCTTCTAAGAGAGAGGAGAGGGTCAGTGCTTCTGGAAAGAGAGAGGAGAGGGTCAGTGCTTCTGAGAGAGAGGAGAGGGTCAGTGCTTCTGGAGAGAGGAGAGAGAGGAGAGGGTCAGTGCTTCTGGAGAGAGGAGAGAGAGGAGAGGGTCAGTGCTTCTAGAGAGAGAGGAGAGGGTCAGTGCTTCTGGAGAGAGAGGAGAGGGTCAGTGCTTCTAGAGAGAGAGGAGAGGGTCAGTGATTCTGGTGAGAGGAGAGAGAGGAGAGGGTCAGTGCTTCTGGAGAGAGGAGAGAGAGGAGAGGGTCAGTGCTTCTAGAGAGAGAGGAGAGGGTCAGTGCTTCTAGAGAGAGAGGAGAGGGTCAGTGCTTCTAGAGAGAGAGGAGAGGGTCAGTGCTTCTAGAGAGAGAGGAGAGGGTCAGTGCTTCTAGGAGAGAGAGGAGAGGGTCAGTGCTTCTAGAGAGAGAGGAGAGGGTCAGTGCTTCTGGAGAGAGAGGAGAGGGTCAGTGCTTCTGAGAGAGAGGAGAGGGTCAGTGCTTCTAGAGAGAGAGGAGAGGGTCAGTGCTTCTAGAGAGAGAGGAGAGGGTCAGTGCTTCTAGAGAGAGAGGAGAGGGTCAGTGCTTCTGGAGAGAGAGGAGAGGGTCAGTGCTTCTAGAGAGAGAGGAGAGGGTCAGTGCTTCTAGAGAGAGAGAGGGGGGGGGGGGGTTTGGGAAGAGTCCATGACAACAAGCAATTTAAGCCGATTTCATAAAATGAGGCTGGGCTCCAAAGTCAACATTACATTAATACAACGTAATACTACACAGGCATAGCCTTCCCTGTAGCTCAGTTGGTAGAGCATGGTGTTTGCAACACCAGGGTTGTGGGTTCGATTCCCACGGGGGGCCAGCACAGAAAATAAAATCTATGAAATGTATGCATTCACTGCTGTAAGTCGCTCTGGATAAGAGCGTCTGCTAAATGACTAAAATGTAAAAATGTATAGCATTAGACCTAAATTAGGCTACACTGCCTTATAAAAAAAACAACTTCCATTAAACCTCTTCCTCACAGAAGAGATCATGGTAGATGTAAAACTGTCTTGATGGCCGAGTGCCACGACAAAAAAAATAGTCTCCAGATTCCTGGCATGAACGATTTGTTCCCATCGGCCAGAGAACGCTGCCTGGGCTACTCTGTAGGAATTGTTTGAGCTGATGAGAATGGTTCCCGAACAGGGAACTGCAGCTAAAAATACCAACGCATTACCACAAAGGCTCGGTCTGGATACCCATGTTTGGGGTTTAAAGCTGTGGAATACAATGCCTGGCTGGCTGAATAAAAATTCTTTACAAACACTAAATATAAAGCTGAGTTTTTGGGCCTTGCCAGAGGCAATGAGAACAAGAGAAACCAGTTAAGAACAAATTCTTATTTGTGACGGCCTACCCCTGGCCAAACCCGGACGACGCTGGGCCAATTGTGCACCGCCCTTTGGGACTCCCAATCACGGCCGGATGTGATGCAGCCTGGATTCGAACCAGGTACTGCACTGGGATGCAGTGTCTTAGACCACTCCGCCACTCCATAAAAGGGGAATATCCCCCATTTTAGAACTTACCTGTACTGTTGTTTGCCCATAGGATCCCATTCAATTCAGAAATATTTCTAAAATACTTTTAGAACCATACATCTATGAACTAATACGCCAATATTACCTTGAAAAAGTCACATTTTTTTAAAATTCACTTTTGAAAATACAAAGCACGTAATTACAGTACTAATGATTAAAATAAAGGGGTGTTTTATTCAATTGGATTTAGATCTGTGATTTTAGTTTGGGATAAACAAAATGACATTTTGATGATGAAATCTCTAATAGAGCTCAGTACAGTTTCTTACAAACGATGCAACACTCTTACCGAAACAACCTGCATTCTCATCTCTAAAACCATTATTACCGTAATGCATTAATATTTAGGAAATATTAGTAAAAATACAACTTTAGTATTTTTTTTGTTGCTTAATCTGACAGTGTACCTTTTTTTGTTCTTTTATCCAAATATGTAATTATGACAGAAAACAAGATTCAGAAAAGGTTGTGTTGTGGTAATGAGAAAAATGATCTTTTAACAATAATTAAAAAAAAATTATACATTTTTTTTCCCAGTGTTCTGTTTAACTCCGGCCTTTTTCATTAGGTGTAAAATGTAAAAAAAAAAATGTATTAAATTGATATGTTTATTCCTTTTTTTTAACCTCAAACTGCTGTGGTAATGAGAATTTTTGCATTGGGAGTTGGTGAAATTGTGGTAAAATGCATAATATCTGATTATGAAATAGATAAATACAGATTATAATCTTAGTGATACAAAAGGAATTATGGTGGAAATGTTATTTAAAAAAAAAAATCGGTCAAGGGCCAGAGAAAGAGAGAGAGAGAGAGAGAGAGAGAGAGAGAGACAGAGAGAGACAGAGAGAGAGAGAGAGAGAGAGAGAGAGAGAGAGAGAGACAGAGACAGAGAGAGAGAGAGAGAGAGAGACAGAGAGAGAGAGAGAGAGAGAGAGAGAGAGAGAGGTTCACTGATTTAAAGCAACGATACAAGAGAGTTTTAATATTCTGCAGCTGCAACAAAAAAATAAAACAAAACATATATTTTTACAATTAAAAAAAATAAATAAATAAGTTGAATCCTGAAAACCAGATGTAGATGTGTAAATTACACTCATTCTGTCTTTATATTCGGTCTTTAAAGGTTTTGAAATTGTACAAACCAAGACTGGTGTCAACTATCCCATGATACAGCTGACTCGCATCACGTCCACATGTCTCTCTGAATAGGCTACATTCTCCCCAGTTATTGACGTAAGCTAATGTAGTCCTAAACTAATGTTTCCGCCCCGTTAACAGAACAGGGGACTAGAATAGTGTCAGTAGCACTAGGTCGGTCAAATCAAACCTCCCTGGATGGTTGCTATCCAACAGTCTCCAGTTAGGCCTAAACGTTAAACACGTCCTAAAAAAAAAAGCTAACTTCAGACATTTCTTACCCCGGCTTGTCACACATCAGACCCCACCTCATTTTAGACGGGGCCACCCTCAACCACAGCTCGTTCAACACACGTCTTCAATGGAAATGATTGTTCAGACTGAGAGTAAGTGGGTAGATTTAGTTCTCAACTAGAGTGGACCAGTACTACAACAGTCTGGAGAGAGAGAGAGTAGGGTTAAGGAGAGAGAGAGAGTAGGGTTAAGGAGAGAGAGTAGGGTTAAGGAGAGAGAGTAGTAGGGTTAAGGAGAGAGAGAGTAGGGTTAAGTGATGAGAGAGAGAGAGTAGGGTTAAGAAGAGAGAGAGAGAGAGAGAGAGAGAGAGAGAGAGTAAGGTTAAGGAGAGAGAGAGAGAGAGAGAGTAGGGTTAAGGAGAGAGAGAGAGAGAGAGAGAGAGTAAGAGAGAGAGAGTAGGGTTAAGAAGAGAGAGAGAGTAGGGTTAAGGAGAGAGAGAGTAGGGTTAAGGAGAGAGAGAGTAGGTTAAGGAGAGAGACAGTAGGGTTAAGGAGAGAGAGAGGGGGGTTAAGGAGAGAGAGAGAGTAGGGTTAAGGAGAGAGAGAGAGGGGTTAAGGAGAGAGAGAGAGGGGTTAAGGAGAGAGACAGAGGGGTTAGAGGAGAGAGAGAGTAGGGTTAAGGAGAGAGAGAGAGAGTGGGGTTAAGGAGAGAGAGAGAGAGTAGGGTTAAGGAGAGAGAGAGAGAGAGTAGGGTTAAGGAGAGAGAGAGAGAGAGTAGGGTTAAGGAGAGAGAGAGAGAGAGAGAGTAGGGTTAAGGAGAGAGAGAGAGAGAGTAGGGTTAAGAGAGAGAGAGAGTAGGGTTAAGGAGAGAGAGAGAGGGGTTAAGGAGAGAGAGAGAGAGGTTAAGGAGAGAGAGAGAGGGGTTAAGGAGAGAGAGAGAGAGGGGTTAAGGAGAGAGAGAGAGAGGGGTTAAGGAGAGAGAGAGAGGGGTTAAGGAGAGAGAGACAGTAGGGTTAAGGAGAGGGAGGGGTTAAGGAGAGGGAGGGGTTAAGGAGAGAGAGTAGGGTTAAGGAGAGAGAGAGGGGTTAAGGAGAGAGAGAGAGGGGTTATGGAGAGAGAGAGGGGTTAAGGAGAGAGAGAGAGGGGTTAAGGAGAGAGAGAGAGGGGTTAAGGAGAGAGAGAGAGGGGTTAAGGAGAGAGAGAGAGTAGGGTTAAGGAGAGAGAGAGAGTAGGGTTAAGGAGAGAGAGAGAGAGGGGTTAAGGAGAGAGAGAGAGAGAGGGGTTAAGGAGAGAGAGAGAGAGGGGTTAAGGAGAGAGAGCGAGTAGGGTTAAGGAGAGAGAGAGAGTAGCGTTAAGGAGAGAGAGAGTAGCGTTAAGGAGAGAGAGAGTAGGGTTAAGGAGAGCGAGAGAGTAGGGTTAAGGAGAGAGCGAGAGAGTAGGGTTAAGGAGAGAGAGAGAGAGTAGGGTTAAGGAGAGAGAGAGAGAGTAGGGTTAAGGAGAGAGAGAGAGAGTAGGGTTAAGGAGAGAGAGAGAGAGGGGTTAAGGAGAGAGAGAGAGAGAGAGGGGTTAACGAGAGAGAGAGAGAGGGGTTAAGGAGAGAGAGCGAGTAGGGTTAAGGAGAGAGAGAGAGTAGCGTTAAGGAGAGAGAGAGTAGCGTTAAGGAGAGAGAGAGTAGCGTTAAGGAGAGAGAGAGAGTAGGGTTAAGGAGAGAGAGAGAGAGAGTAGGGTTAAGGAGAGAGAGAGAGTAGGGTTAAGGAGAGAGAGAGAGAGTAGGGTTAAGGAGAGAGAGAGAGAGTAGGGTTACGGAGAGAGAGAGAGAGTAGGGTTAAGGAGAGAGAGAGAGAGAGTAGGGTTAAGGAGAGAGAGAGAGAGAGTAGGGTTAAGGAGAGAGAGAGAGAGTAGGGTTAAGGAGAGAGAGAGAGGGGTTAAGGAGAGAGAGAGAGGGTTAGGAGAGAGAGAGAGGGGTTAAGGAGAGAGAGAGAGAGGGGTTAAGGAGAGAGAGAGAAGAGAGAGTAGGGTTAAGGAGAGTGAGAGAGAGTAGGGTTAAGGAGAGAGAGGGGTTAAGGAGAGAGAGGGGTTAAGGAGAGAGAGGGGTTAAGGAGAGAGAGAGAGGGGTTAAGGAGAGAGAGAGAGGGGTTAAGGAGAGAGGGGTTATCACAGTACCTGACTTGGTGAGTGGGAGAGTGAGGGATGTTGGGTAGTGTGTGTCAGAGCAGAACAAGATGTGTTGGCTTTTCTAAGAGACAGGAAGTATTTCATCAGTGTCGTATCGTGTTGTGGTCTGTCAGCGGTGTGGTTGGTTTTAGCGTGGCCTGCGAAACTGACTGAGTTAACACACACACACACACACACACACACACACACACACACACACACACACACACACACACACAACCATTCATCGCTGCCTCTGCTGTGTTACTAACTAGGCCTAACACATACGCAGAAGGGTCACAGACGGTTTTGGGCATACAAGTCGGAAATGAGAGGGGTGAAATCGTTAGCTTAAATCATGGGAACCAACGCTGCTTGGCATCGATTAAAAGGTATAAATCTGTCGTTCTGCCCTTGAACAAGGCACTGTGTCCTAGCCGTGTTTGTAAATAAGAATTTGTTCATAACTGGCTTGCCTAGTTAAATAAAGGTTAAAAAAAAATAAAACAATTACGTGGGGGGTGCCTCTTTGCTGAAACACAGATTGTGGCTATAAGTATAATTAAAAATGGGGTATTATAAACCCGTATTTCTTGACTTAATCAAAAAGCTGATGTTTTACATCTATACAATAGGTTTAAGCAGTGGTCCTATTAAATAATAAAAAGTTACCAGCACAGCATTGACTATATATTAGAATTAGTTTATGATCATTACCGAAATGAAGGATCTTATAAGAGAAACAGACCTAAAAAATGATGAGAAACTTTTAATTTCGGTAATGAGAGGCCCTTAGCCTGAAGCTGAAGCCTTACAGTTGAAGTCGGAAGTTTAAATAAACCTTAGCCAAAAACATTTAAAAACTCTGTTTTTCACAATTCCTGACATTTAATCCTAGTAAAAATTCCCTGTCTTAGGTCAGTTAGGATCATCACTTTATTTTAAGAATGTGAAATGTCAGAATAATAGTAGAGAGAATTATTTATTTCAGTTTTTATTTCTTTCATTACATTCCCAGTGGGTCAGAAGTTTACATACACTCAATTAGTATTTGGTAGCATTGCCTTTCAAATTGGGTGAATTTTGGCCCATTCCTCCTGACAGAGCTGGTGTAACTGAGTCAGGTTTGTAGGCCTCCTTGCTCGCACACGCTTTTTCAGTTCTGCCCACAAATTTTCTATGGGATTGAGGTCAGGGCTTTGTGATGGCCACTACAATACCTTGACTTTGTTGTCCTTAAGTCATTTTGCCACAACTTTGGAAGTATGCTTGGGGTCATTGTCCGTTTTGAAGACCCATTTGGGACCAAGCTTTAACTTCCTGACTGATGTCTTGAGATGTTGCTTCAATATATCCACATAAATTTCCTTTCTCATGATGCCATCTATTTTGTGAAGTGCACCAGTCCCTCCTGCAGCAAAGCACCCCCACATCATGATGCTGCCACCCCCGTGCTTCACGGTTGGGATGGTGTTCTTCGGCTTGCAAGTCTCCCCCTTTTTCCTCCAAACATAACGATGGTCATTATGGCCAAATAGTTCCATTTTTGTTTCATCAGACCAGAGGACATTTCTCCAAAAAGTACAATATTTGTCCCCATGTGCAGTTGCAAACCGTAGTCTGGCTTTTTTATGGCGGTTTTGGAGCAGTGGGCTTCTTCCTTGCTGAGCGGCCTTTCAGGTTATGTCGATATTGGACTCGTTTTACTGTGGATATAGATACTTTTGTACCTGTTTCCTCCAGCATCTTCACAAGGTCCTTTGCTGTTGTTCTGGGATTGATTTGCACTTTTCGCAACAAAGTCCGTTCATCTCTAGGAGACAGAACTCGTCTCCTTCCTGAGTGGTATGTCGGCTACGTGGTCCCATGGTGTTTATACTTGCGAACTATTGTTTGTACAGATGAACCTTCAGGTGTTTGGAAATTGCTCCCAAGGATGAACCAGACTTGTAGATGCCTACAATTGTTTTTCTAAGGTCTTGGCTGATTTCTTTTGATTTTCCCATGATATCAAGCAAAGAGGCACTGAGTTTGACGGTAGGCCTTGAAATACATCCACAGGTACACCTCCAATTCACTCAAATGATGTCAATTAGCTATCAGAAGCTTCTAAAGCCATGACATCCTTTTCTGGAATTTTCCAAGCTGTTTAAAGGCACAGTCAAATTAGTGTATGTAAACTTCTGACCCACTGGAATTGTGGATACAGTGAATTGTAAGTGAAATAATCTGTCTGTAAACAATTGTTGGAAAAATTACTTGTGTCATGCACAAAGTAGATGTCCTAACCGACTTGCCAAAACTATAGTTTGTGAACAAGAAATGGTGGAGTGGTTGAAAAACTAGTTTAAAATGTAAGTGTATGTAAACTTCTGACTTCAACTGTATATCTCCCTCACTAACTTTAAACACCAGCTGTCAGAGCAGCTCACAGATCACTGCACCTGTATATAGCCCATCTGTAAATAGCCCACGCAACTACCTCATCCCCATATTGTTATTTATTTTTTTTGCTCCTTTGCACCCCAGTATCTCTACATGCACATTCATCTTCTGCACATCTATCACTCCAGTGTTTAATTGCTAAATTGTAATTATTTTGTCACTATGGCCTATTTATTGCCTTACCTCCTTAATCTTACTACATTTGCACACACTGTACATAGACTTTTCTATTGTGTTATTGACTGTACGTTTGTTTTATTCCATGTGTAACTCTGTGTTGTTGTGTTTGTGTCGCACTGCTTTGCTTTATCTTGGCCAGGTCGCAGTTGTAAATGAGAACTTGTTCTCAACTGGTCTACCTGGTTAAATAAAGAACTTGTTCTCAACTGGTCTACCTGGTTAAATAAAGGACTTGTTCTCAACTAGCCTACCTGGTTAAATAAAGGACTTGTTCTCAACTGGTCTACCTGGTTAAATAAAGGACTTGTTCTCAACTAGCCTACCTGGTTAAATAAAGGTGAAATAAAAATGTTTAAAATAAAAAGCCTTCATGATTCAGCAAACAATTGACCACATCACTAAACCCCGTTCTGTGTTGGTCAAGTAAAATTTCTCCTAATTTTAGCTTATTTTTGTTGTTGTCATTTTGGTAATGAGAAGTTTAAATGTCGTAAAGGGGATGTTTGAAAATAAGATCCTCATTCATAATAAAAGTCAAGAAATTAAATGAACTAATGACTAATCCTCTAGATGATGCATTGTGGGAGAATAAATCCGTATTTAAAAAAAAAAAAAAAATTATTGGAGTTTACAGAGTTTACTCTAAAAAGTGTTACGTAACCGAGAAATATCTCCACAGACACTCATCACGTAATAATTCGTTTTTAATGTAATGTAAACTTAAAGTAGTATAACATTTGTATGATTTATGGACAAACTACAGCAACATATATAGTGTTATATTCAGATAAGTTAGGTTTCTCGAAAGTCAAATTTTTATAAAATTACCCGAGAATTTAATCCAGACGCATTTCGGTAATGAGAATTATGGTGTGAAAATTGTCCAAATTTTTGCATTTAAAAAAAAATGTATTTAAAATAAGACACAAACTTGGCATCTTAGTCTTCAGAATGATAGTTGCATACGCATCATGTTATCTAACTCAATATGCTACTGGTTAAAAACTGGTTCCATGAGAAGCATCCGAATCTTGATTATTTATTTTTTTGCTGCCTAAACAAAAATATTAGGGATTTCGGTAACATAACTTTTCAGTCAGATAAACAACAGGTAAGAAATGAAAACAAAATGGCTGTAATAAAAGGAAGTAGTTTCAGCACCACAGACAGCACAAAACACACTGTTGCTGCTGCTTGTGCCTGCTAACTTGCAGCTGACAGAGAAGAAAAAGAAAGAAAGAAAGAAAGAGAGAGAGACAGAGAGAGAGACAGAGAGAGAGACAGAGAGAGAGACAGAGAGAGAGAGAGAGAGAGAGAGAGACAGAGAGAGAGACAGAGAGAGAGAGAGAGACAGAGAGAGAGACAGAGAGAGAGAGAGAGAGAGAGAGAGACAGAGAGAGAGACAGAGAGAGAGAGAGAGAGAGAGAGAGAGACAGAGAGAGAGAGAGAGACAGAGAGAGAGAGAGAGAGACAGAGAGAGAGACAGAGAGAGAGACAGAGAGAGAGAGAGAGACAGAGAGAGAGACAGAGAGAGAGACAGAGAGAGAGACAGAGAGAGAGAGAGAGAGAGAGAGACAGAGAGAGAGAGAGAGAGAGAGAGAGAGAGACAGAGAGAGAGACAGAGAGAGACGAGCTGCACCAGTCACATGCTGTCATTTCTTTTTTTACAGCGTGGCAATTCCCGAGCCCGGGACAAAAATTTATTGTAGAAAATTCTGGCCCAGTCCAGCCGGTCGGGTTCAGGCAGAAAATAACAACTATAGTAAGAGTGGATGTAGGGTCACGGGTGATAGACTGACTGGCTTTCCTGGCATACCCTGTGGCATTTTTCCATTGTTTCCAGGCTTTATACGGTGTCTGATAGGTCTTGTACCACAGTGACCGCAAACACATACACACACACACACACACACACACACACACACACACACACACACACACACACACACCCAGTTGTGGAAAAACACACAACACCTCATGTGAAACCACATGCTGCCTCCCATGTGACTTGAGCAGTCAAATGAAACGTGTGTGTGTGTGTGTGTGTGTGTGTGTGTGTGTGTGTGTGTGTGTGTGTGTGTGTGTGTGTGTGTGTGTGTGTGTGTGTGTGTGTGTGTATATGTCTTTGTGTAAGGGAGGGTGCGTGGGTCAATATCACAATGAAAACATTTCCTATTTCTCATGCAAACTAAGTTCACTCCCCTCCCTCTCCCTGTGATAAAAGAGCAGACAACAGACTTTTATCTCTGTAACTGAATCTACAAGCTGTGCTGCGTCAGTCAGGAATAATCAATCAATCAGTTAATAGCGATCATTCAACCCAGTCTCATGGGTCACAAACAGGATGCAAATAGTAATTCGATCACTTGGATTAATCGAATAACTGTGATCAAAAAATAAACAGTGTGATGGCCTGGTCCTGATAGACTTGGCGGGCGACGGCCTGGTCCTGATAGACTTGGCGGGCGACGGCCTGGTCCTGATAGACTTGGCGGGCGACGGCCTGGTCCTGATAGACTTGGCGGGCGACGGCCTGGTCCTGATAGACTTGGCGGGCGACGGCCTGGTCCTGATAGACTTGGCGGGCGACGGCCTGGTCCTGATAGACTTGGCGGGCGACGGCCTGGTCCTGATAGACTTGGCGGGCGACGGCCTGGTCCTGATACACTTGGCGGGCGACGGCCTGGTCCTGATAGACTTGGCGGGCGACGGCCTGGTCCTGATACACTTGGCGGGCGACGGCCTGGTCCTGATAGACTTGGCGGGCGACGGCCTGGTCCTGATACACTTGGCGGGCGACGGCCTGGTCCTGATACACTTGGCGGGCGACGGCCTGGTCCTGATAGACTTGGCGGGCGACGGCCTGGTCCTGATACACTTGGCGGGCGACGGCCTGGTCCTGATAGACTTGGCGGGCGACGGCCTGGTCCTGATACACTTGGCGGGCGACGGCCTGGTCCTGATAGACTTGGCGGGCGACGGCCTGGTCCTGATAGACTTGGCGGGCGACGGCCTGGTCCTGATAGACTTGGCGGGCGACGGCCTGGTCCTGATACACTTGGCGGGCGACGGCCTGGTCCTGATAGACTTGGCGGGCGACGGCCTGGTCCTGATACACTTGGCGGGCGACGGCCTGGTCCTGATAGACTTGGCGGGCGACGGCCTGGTCCTGATACACTTGGCGGGCGACGGCCTGGTCCTGATAGACTTGGCGGGCGACGGCCTGGTCCTGATAGACTTGGCGGGCGACGGCCTGGTCCTGATAGACTTGGCGGGCGACGGTGAAGTAGGCCTGAGCCTAGCAGTATGATGGCATGTGCAGCTGTATTCATCGACCTGGCCAAGGCTTTCAACTCTGTCAATCACCACATTCTTATCGGCAGACTCAATAGCCTTGGTTTCTCAAATCACTGCCTCGCCTGGTTCACCAACTACTTCTCTGATAGAGTTCAGTGTGTCAAATCGGAGAGCCTGTTGTCCGGACCTCTGGCAGTCTCTATGGGGGTGCCACAGGGTTCAATTCTCGGGCCGACTCTCTTCTCTGTATACATCAATGATGTTGCTCTCGCTGCTGGTGATTCTCTGATCCACCTCTACGCAGACGACACCATTCTGTATACTTCTGGCCCTTCTTTGGACACTGTGTTAACTAACCTCCAAACAAGCTTCAATGCCGTACAACACTCCTTCCGTGGCCTCCAACTGCTCTTAAATGCAAGTAAAACTAAATGCATGCTCTTCAATCGATCACTACCCGCACCTGCCCGCCTGTCCAGCATCACTACTCTGGACGGTTCTGACTTAGAATATGTGGACAACTACAAATACCTAGGTATCTGGTTAGATTGTAAACTCTCCTTCAAGACTAATATCAAACATCTCCAATTCAAAATTAAATCTAGAATCGGCGTCCTATTTCACAACAAAGCATCCTTCACTCATGCTCCCAAACATAACCTCGTAAAACTGACTATCCTACCGATCCTTGACTTCGGCGATGTCATTTACAAAATAGCCTCCAACACTCTACTCAGCAAATTGGATGCAGTCTATCACAGTGCCATCCGTTTTGTCACCAAAGCCCTATATACTACCCACCACTGTGACCTGTATGCTCTCGTTGGCTGGCCCTGGCTTCATACTCGTCGCCAAACTCACTGGCTCCAGGTCATCTATAAGTCTTTGCTTGGTAAAGCCCCACCTTACCTCAGCTCACTGGTCACCATAGCAGCACCCACTGTAGCACGCGCTCCAGCAGGTATATCTCACTGGTCACCCTCAAAACCAATTCCTCCTTTGGCCGCCTTTCCTTCCAGTTCTCTGCTGCCAGTAACTGGAACGAACTGCAAAAATCACTGAAGCTGGAGACTCATATCTCCCTCACTAACTTTAAACACCAGCTGTCAGAGCAGCTCACAGATCATTGCACCTGTATATAGCCCATCTGTAAACAGCCCATCCAACTACCTCATCCCCATATTGTTACTTATTTTTTGCTCCTTTGCACCCCAGTATCTCTACATGCACATTCATCTTCTGCACATCTATCACTCCAGTGTTTAATTGCTAAATTGTAATTATTTCGCCACTATGGCCTATTTATTACCTTACCTCCCTTATCCTACCTCATTTGCACACACTGTATATATACTTTTCTATTGTGTTATTGACTGTACGTTTCTTTATTCCATGTGTAATTCTGTGTTGTTGTTTGTGTCACACTGCTTTGCTTTATCTTGGCCAGGTCGCAGTTGTAAAGGAGAACTTGTTCTCAACTGGCCTACCTGGTTAAATAAAGGAACTTTAAAAAAATAAAAAAATAAATGTACCTTTAGTATGATGGCATTACCTTTCTGTACGTGGATGATGTCAGGGTAGTATGATAACATTACCTTTCTGTACCGTGGATGATATCACGGTAGTATGGTAACATTACCTTTCTGTACGTGGATGATGTCAGGGTAGTATGGTAACATTACCTTTCTGTACCGTGGATGATATCAGGGTAGTATGGTGACATTACCTTTCTGTACGTGGATGATATCAGGGTAGTATGGTGGCATTACCTTTCTGTACGTGGATGATGTCAGGGTAGTATGGTAACATTACCTTTCTGTACGTGGATGATATCAGGGTAGTATGGTGGCATTTTCTTTCTGTACCGTGGATGATATCAGGGTAGTATGATGGCATTACCTTTCTGTACGTGGATCTTGTCAGGGTAGTATGGTAACATTACCTTTCTGTACGTGGATGATATCAGGGTAGTATGATGGCATTACCTTTCTGTACATGGATGATGTCAGGGTAGTATGGTAACATTACCTTTCTGTACGTGGATGATGTCAGGGTAGTATGGTGGCATTACCTTTCTGTACGTGGATGATGTCAGGGTAGTATGGTAACATTACCTTTCTGTACGTGGATGATATCAGGGTAGTATGATGGCATTACCTTTCTGTACATGGATGATGTCAGGGTAGTATGGTAACATTACCTTTCTGTACGTGGATGATATCAGGGTAGTATGATGGCATTACCTTTCTGTACCGTGGATGATATCACGGTAGTATGGTGGCATTACCTTTCTGTATGTGGATGATGTCAGGGTAGTATGGTAACATTACCTTTCTGTACGTGGATGATGTCAGGGTAGTTGGCCAGATGTCCCTGGTACAGCTGTAATAAATCCATTAACGGGTCCACATCTTGTCTTGGCTGCTCTGCAAAGTAATCTCCAATAGCGTCGTATGCCTCTCCAGTGTAAGCTATGGCCTGGTTCAACCCTACCGAGTACGCCTGCTGGTCCAGCTCAAACGCTTGTCCCAGGACATGAAATGCCTGGCCCACTTTCTGGTACTCCTTCTTAAACCCTGTGATCTGTTTCCGGGCGAATTCGTTGGTGGTGGCGTTGACTTGGACCACGCTGTCGTCCATTTTCTTAGTGAAAGCTTTGAAGCCGTCGATCTTGGACTCGACCTCGACCAGGTCCAGGGGGGGTCCGGAAGGCGTGGAGATAGTGAGGAAGAAGTTAGCCCCCACCATGTCGTCCTTCTCCGCCTTCCTCTTCCCCTGCTTCCATGACTTCTGGTCCATGCTGTTGAATAGAACACAATAATAAAAGTTAGACCCCCTACAGAACCGGCCGGTAGAGTCAGTAGAACCCCTACAGGACCGGTCGGTAGAGTCAGTAGAACCCCTACAGGACCGCCCGGTAGAGTCAGTAGAACCCCCTACAGGACCGCCCGGTAGAGTCAGTAGAACCCCTACAGGACCGGTCGGTAGAGTCAGTAGAACCCCTACAGGACCGGTCGGTAGAGTCAGTAGAACCCCTACAGGACCGGTCGGTAGAGTCAGTAGAACCCCCTACAGGACCGCCCGGTAGAGTCTGTAGAACCCCTATAGGACCGGCCGGTAGAGTCAGCAGAACCCCCTACAGGACCGGTCGGTAGAGTCAGCAGAACCCCCTACAGGACCGGTCGGTAGAGTCAGCAGAACCCCCTACAGGACCGGTCGGTAGAGTCAGTAGAACCCCTACAGGACCGCCCGGTAGAGTCAGTAGAACCCCTACAGGACCGCCCGGTAGAGTCAGTAGAACCCCCTACAGGACCGCCCGGTAGAGTCAGTAGAACCCCCTACAGGACCGCCCGGTAGAGTCAGTAGAACCCCTACAGGACCGGTCGGTAGAGTCAGTAGAACCCCTACAGGACCGGTCGGTAGAGTCAGTAGAACCCCCTACAGGACCGCCCGGTAGAGTCAGCAGAACCCCTACAGGACCGGCCGGTAGAGTCAGCAGAACCCCCTACAGGACCGCCCGGTAGAGTCAGTAGAACCCCTACAGGACCGGTCGGTAGAGTCAGTAGAACCCCCTACAGGACCGCCCGGTAGAGTCAGTAGAACCCTTACAGGACCGGTCGGTAGAGTCAGTAGAACCCCTACAGGACCGCCCGGTAGAGTCAGCAGAACCCCTACAGGACCGCCCGGTAGAGTCAGTAGAACCCCTACAGGACCGGTCGGTAGAGTCAGTAGAACCCCTACAGGACCGCCCGGTAGAGTCAGTAGAACCCCTACAGGACCGGTCGGTAGAGTCAGCAGAACCCCTACAGGACCGCCCGGTAGAGTCAGCAGAACCCCTACAGGACCGGTCGGTAGAGTCAGCAGAACCCCTACAGGACCGCCCGGTAGAGTCAGCAGAACCCCTACAGGACCGGTCGGTAGAGTCAGTAGAACCCCTACAGGACCGCCCGGTAGAGTCAGCAGAACCCCTACAGGACCGCCCGGTAGAGTCAGTAGAACGCTTACAGGACCCTGATATCATCCAATTACAGAAAGTTAATGTCATGTTGGATCTAATATCCCTAGTGATATTTTGGTGTCTCATTCGTTATGCTGGTGAAGACAGGATCCATGTTGGATCTAATATCCCTAGTGATATTTTGGTGTCTCATTCGTTATGCTGGTGAAGACAGGATCCATGTTGGATCTAATATCCCTAGTGATATTTTGGTGTCTCATTCGTTATGCTGGTGAAGACAGGATCCATGTTGGATCTAATATCCCTAGTGATATGTTGGTGTCTCATTCGTTATGCTGGTGAAGACAGGATCCATGTTGGATCTAATATCCCTAGTGATATTTTGGTGTCTCATTCGTTATGCTGGTGAAGACAGGATCCATGTTGGATCTAATATCCCTAGTGATATGTTGGTGTCTCATTCGTTATGCTGGTGAAGACAGGATCCATGTTGGATCTAATATCCCTAGTGATATTTTGGTGTCTCATTCGTTATGCTGGTGAAGACAGGATCCATGTTGGATCTAATATCCCTAGTGATATGTTGGTGTCTCATTCGTTATGCTGGTGAAGACAGGATCCATGTTGGATCTAATATCCCTAGTGATATTTTGGTGTCTCATTCGTTATGCTGGTGAAGACAGGATCCATGTTGGATCTAATATCCCTAGTGATATGTTGGTGTCTCATTCGTTATGCTGGTGAAGACAGGATCCATGTTGGATCTAATATCCCTAGTGATATGTTGGTGTCTCATTCGTTATGCTGGTGAAGACAGGATCCATGTTGGATCTAATATCCCTACTGATATGTTGGTGTCTCATTCGTTATGCTGGTGAAGACAGGATCCATGTTGGATCTAATATCCCTAGTGATATGTTGGTGTCTCATTCGTTATGCTGGTGAAGACAGGATCCATGTTGGATCTAATATCCCTAGTGATATTTTGGTGTCTCATTCGTTATGCTGGTGAAGACAGGATCCATGTTGGATCTAATATCCCTAGTGATATTTTGGTGTCTCATTCGTTATGCTGGTGAAGACAGGATCCATGTTGGATCTAATATCCCTAGTGATATGTTGGTGTCTCATTCGTTATGCTGGTGAAGACAGGATCCATGTTGGATCTAATATCCCTAGTGATATTTTGGTGTCTCATTCGTTATGCTGGTGAAGACAGGATCCATGTTGGATCTAATATCCCTAGGGATATGTTGGTGTCTCATTCGTTATGCTGGTGAAGACAGGATCCATGTTGGATCTAATATCCCTAGTGATATGTTGGTGTCTCATTCGTTATGCTGGTGAAGACAGGATCCATGTTGGATCTAATATCCCTAGTGATATGTTGGTGTCTCATTCGTTATGCTGGTGAAGACAGGATCCATGTTGGATCTAATATCCCTAGTGATATGTTGGTGTCTCATTCGTTATGCTGGTGAAGACAGGATCCATGTTGGATCTAATATCCCTAGTGATATGTTGGTGTCTCATTCGTTATGCTGGTGAAGACAGGATCCATGTTGGATCTAATATCCCTAGTGATATGTTGGTGTCTCATTCGTTATGCTGGTGAAGACAGGATCCATGTTGGATCTAATATCCCTAGTGATATGTTGGTGTCTCATTCGTTATGCTGGTGAAGACAGGATCCATGTTGGATCTAATATCCCTAGTGAACTGATGATCTGTTGTTGTCTGATTGATTTACAGCAGGGTCTCATTAGATTTAACAGAGAAAGCATCGAGGTAATGACTTCATGTTTTCAAATGTTTTTGTGCCTCGGATTGGACACCGAGGCTACTGTCCTGTTGTCTGATTGGACACCGAGGCTACTGTGCTGTTGTCTGATTGGACACCGAGGCTACTGTGCTGTTGTCTGATTGGACACCGAGGCTACTGTCCTGTTGTCTGATAGTGGACTTATTCCCAATATGATCTGGTAATGAAATAACATGACATATACATTTTGTTTTCCATGCTACACAGCCTACTTAGAATAGGCCTACGAGGGGCTTGAAGTAGACTACTTAGAATAGGCCTACGAGGGGCTTGCAGTAGACTACTTAGAATAGGCCTACGAGGGGCTTGCAATAGACTACTTAGAATAGGCCTACGAAGGGCTTGAAGTAGACTACCCGAACAAGTAGACTGCTAGAAGAGGCCTACATTGAAATGCAGACATTACTATAGCTCTCGTGTTGCTTTTTAATTTCCTGTGATTTCATTTTTTTTTTTTTTATTATTTTTTTTTGGGTGAGAGATGTGGCCACTTCCGTTTGTGTTTCCCACCGCTTCAATTGAAGCGTATTCTGTTGCGATAAAATCCACGTACGGTTTATTATGAGAACGACAACATCTATAATGTTGGTTTCAACTTGGCGTTCCATACAAATCCTTCCATTAAAAATAAAAGAAGAGGGGAACCTGGTTTTTGGCTATTTTTCTCATGATAAAAACAATGCTAATAAACAATGCTAATACACAATGCTAATAAACAATGCTACCGCTATTCATGGATTATATTATGTGTTCTATTCATGGATTTTATTCTGTGTTCTATTGATGGTTTTATTCTGTGTTCTATTCATGGATTTTATTATGCGTTCTATTCATGGATTTTATTATGCGTTCTATTCATGGATTTTATTATGCGTTCTATTCATGGTTTTTATTCTGTGTTATATTCATGGATTTTATTATGCTTTCTATTCATGGATTTTATTCTGTGTTCTATTCATGGATTTTATTATGCGTTCTATTCATGGATTTTATTGTGTTCTATTCATGGATTTTATTGTGTTCCATTTATGGATTTTATTCTGTGTTCTATTGATGGTTTTATTATGTGTTCTATGCATGGATTTTATTATGTGTTCTTGCATCAGACACACAGGCTACAGAAGAAGCACCATGAATGCGTCCATTCTATTTAGTCAGGCAATGTCCTCGTTATTATCACATATTTTACAATGTAATACTAATATTCATATCAATGCATTGGCAAAGGGCAAAAAAAAAAAAAAAAAGTATTTATTCTTAAAGTGGTTATGACCTACTTTTTCTTTACACTTTTTAATGATTTTTTTAATGGGGGGGGGGGCGTTCTACACTGGATATACACAAAAGTATGTGGACAACCCTTCAAATGAGTGGATTTGGCTATTTCAGCCACACCCGTTGCTGACAGGTGTGGCTGACCTTACCGTGAAATGCTTGCTTAACAAGCCCTTAAATCAACAGCGCAGTTCAAGAAGAGTTAAGAAAATACTTACCAAATAAACTAAAGTAAAAAATTATAATAAGTAACAAAATAACAATAACGAGGCTCTATACTGGGGGTACAGGTTAGTTGAGGTAATATGTACATGTAGGTAGGGGTGAAGTGACTATGCATAGATAATAAACAGCGAGTAGCAGCTGTGTAAAAACAAATGGGGGGGGGGGGGGTGTCAATGTAAATAGTCCGGGTGGCCATTTGATGGCCGTGCAGCAGCACACAAGCCTAAGATCACCATGTGCAATGACAAGCGTCGGCTGGAGTGGTTTAAAGCTCACCGCCATTGGATTCTGGAGCAGTGGAAAGGCGTTTTCTAGAGTGATGAATCACTTCACCATCTGTCAGTCCAACGGACAAATCTGGGTGTTGGCGGATACCAGGAGAACGCTACCTGCCCCAATGCATAGTGGTAACTGTAAAGTTTGGTGGTGGAGGAATAATGGTCTGGGGCTGTTTTTCATGGTTCGGGCCCCTTAGTTCCAGTGAAGGGAAATCTTAACGATACAGCATACAATGACATTCCAGACGATTCTGTGCTTCCAACTTTGTGGCAACAGTTTGGGGAAGGCCCTTTCCTGTTTTAGCATGACAATGCCCCCGTGCACAAAGCGAAGTCCATACAGAAATGGTTTGTCGATATCGGTGTGGAAGAACTTGACTCGCCTGCACCAAGCCCTGACCTCAACCCCATCGAACACCTTTGGAATGAATTGGAACGCCAACTGTGAGCACAACCTCACTAAATGTTCTTGTGGCTGAATGGAAGCAAGCCCCTGCAACAATGTTCCAACATCTAGTGGAAAGTCTTCCCAGAAGAGTGGAGGTTCCCGTGTGGCTCAGTTGGTAGAGCATGGTGTTTGCAACGCCAGGGTTGTGGGTTCGATTCCCACGGGGGACCAGTACAGCGAAATAATGTATGAAAATGTATGCATTCACTACTGTAAATCGCTCTGGGATAAGAGCGTCTGCTAAATGACTAAAATGTAAAATGACGTTGTTATAGCAGCAAAGGGGAGGACTAACTCCATGCTAATCCACATGATTTTGCGATGAGATGTTTGACGAGCAGGTGTCCACATACGTTTGGTCAAGTAGTGTATCTTACAAGGATAGACCATTACACTTTAAAATGTTAATAAAAACGGCTCCATTAAAAAAAAAAAGACATACCGGTGTAGCTGGTTGTTATTGTCGACCAATCACAGTGGAGGCTCAATGCGTAGCAAAGTGATTTCTAAATCAATGTTGAATTACAATTACGGAATGAAGTTGGCTAAATGAGAAGGAGTAGAGTGTTTTGTTTTTATATGAATGGAGTTGTTGTTGACATTGGACAGGAAGTGCAGCAAAACAGCCTCAATTAGCCTTGTTACTTTAGCTAACTTAGCTGGCTGCTGTAGCTAGGCTAACTTAGCTGGCTACTGTAGCTAGGCTAACTTAGCTGGCTACTGTAGCTAGGCTAACTTAGCTGGCTACTGTAGCTAGGCTAACTTAGCTGGCTACTGTAGCTAGGCTAACTTAGCTGGATACTGTAGCTAGGCTAACTTAGCTGGCTACTGTAGCTAGCGAGCTTCTTTACAACAATTTGATACAGTCAAGACAGGCACTACCAGATGGTATGATGAATAACCTTTGGCAGCAACAAGTTTTTCTAACTAGCACGAGTCGGTTTGGCTACTTTCTCTCTCCCCCCTCTCTCTCCCTCCCTCTGTCACACACACTGGCCCCTGCTCCTCTCTCCCAAACAATCTTGACCTTATTTTTAACTACAGTTGAAGTCGGAGGTTTACAAACACCTTAGCCAAATACATTTAAACTCAGTTTTTCACAATTCCTGACATTTAATCCTAGTAAAAATTCCCTGTCTTAGGTCAGTTAGGATCACCACTTTATTTTAAGAATGTGAAATGTCAGAATAATAGTAGAGAGAATTATTTATTTCAGCTTTTATTTCTTTCATCACATTCCCAGTGGGTCAGAAGTTTACATACACTCAATTAGTATTTGGAAGCATTGCCTTTAAATTGTTGAACTTGGGTCAAACGTTTTGGGTAGCCTTCCACAAGCTTCCCACAATAAGTTGGGTGAATTTTGGCCCATTCCTCCTGACAGAGCCGGTGTAACTGAGTCAGGTTTGTAGGCCTCCTTGATCGCACATGCTTTTTCAGTTCTGCCCACAAATTTTATATAGGATTGAGGTCAGGGCTTTGTGATGGCCACTCCAATACCTTGACTTTGTTGTCCTTAAGCCATTTTGCCACAACTTTGGAAGTATGCTTGGGGTCATTGTCCATTTGGAAGACCCATTTGTGACCAAGCTTTAACTTCCTGAATAATGTCTTGAGATGTTGCTTCAATATATCCACATCATTTTCCTACCTCATGATGCCATCTATTTTGTGAAGTGCACCAGTCCCTCCTGCAGCAAAGCACCCCCACAACATGATGCTGCCACCCCCGTGCTTCACGGTTGGGATGGTGTTCTTCAGCTTGCAAGCCTCCTCCTTTTTCCTCCAAACATAACGATGGTCATTATGGCCAAACAGTTCTATTTTTGTTTCATCAGACCAGAGGACATTTCTCCAAAAAGTACGATCTTTGTCCCCATGTGCAGTTGCAAACCGTAGTCTGGCTTTTTTATGGCGATTTTGGAGCAGTCGCTTCTTCCATGCTGAGCGGCCTTTCAGGTTATGTCGATATAGGACTCGTTTTACTGTGGATATAGATACTTTTGTACCCGTTTCCTCCAGCATCTTCACAAGGTCCTTTGCTGTTGTTCTGGTATTGATTTGCACTTTTCGCACCAAAGTACGTTCATCTCTAGGAGACAGAACGCGTCTCCTTCCTGAGCGGTATGACGGCTGCGTGGTCCCATGGTGTTTGTACAGATGAACGTGGTACCTTCAGGCATTTGGAAATTGCTCCCAAGGATGAACCAGACTTGTGGAGGTCTACAATTTCTTTTCTGAGGTCTTGGCTGATTTCTTTAGATTTTCCGATGATGTCAAGCAAAGAGGTATTGAGTTTGAAGGTAGGCCTTGAAATACATCCACAGGTACACCTCCAATTGACTCAAATGATGTCAATTAGCCTATGACATAATTTTCTGGAATTTTCCACGCTGTTTAAAGGCACAGTCAACTCAGTGTATGTAAACTTCTGACCCACTGGAATTGTGATACAGCGAATTATAAATGAAATAATCTGTCTGTAAGCAATTGTTGGAAAAAATTACTTGTGTCATGCACAAGGTAGATGTCCTAACCGACTTGCCAAAACTATAGTTTGTTAACAAGAAATTGGTGGAGTGGTTGAAAAACTAGTTTAAAATGACTCCAACCTAAGTGTATGTAAACTTCCGACTTCATCTGTAAATGTTGCAATTGCGATTTAACTTGCGATTTAGAGAGAAACATTTGGGCAAAACTGTTGGAATGATGGAAATAGAATGATTATTCTAATTATATAGTTAGAATGTAATAGTGGGTTTGTGACGTTATGTAAATATTTCAGAAAAAGTGGGAGAAAACACCTGTAACTTATCCAGAACGCTGCAGCCCACCTGGTTTTCAACCTTCCCAAGTTCTCCCATCCCGCTCCACCGCACACTCCACTGGCTTCCAGTCAAAGGTCACATCCACTACAAGACCATGGTGCTTAGCTACAGAACAGCAAGAGGACCTGTCCCTCCCTACCTTCAGGCTCTGCTCAAACCCTACACCCTAACCCGAGCACTACGTTCTGCCACCTCTGGTCTCTTGGCCTTCCCACCCCAACGGGAGGGCAGGTCCCGCTCAGCCCAGTCCAAGCTCTTTATCTGTCCTGGCACCCCAGTGGTGGAGCCAGCTTCCCCCTGAAGCTAGGACAGCACAGTCCCTGCCCATCTTCAAACAGTATCTTAAATAATCCTTCTCCAAGGGATGGTTTTCAATACCGTGAATACCATTGAAACTTAATTTTAAAAAAAAATCAGTAAATACCTTCAGTCAACTAGTGTAATACATTAGCAGATAATGTTCCTCATTCCACCTGTCAATATAATTGTTCATTATGAAGCTTACTGGTAGTCCCCAGTCACATGGTGTTTGTTAACAAGCACATAACAACGAGGCCAGAGACTTGTGAGTCACCCACTGTGGTGCAGCATGCGCCAGGTGATCTATTGTAGTTACAGTATGGAATTCACAACTAAATGTTTGCCAGCTAGATATCTTATAACTATTAATCCTAAAATGTGTTAAATGCTCTGCAGTTGTGCATTTGGTTTGCTAATTTTGTAGGCATCTAGCTAGTTAGTATCTTGCTGTCTAATATTTGTTTTGCTCGTACATCAAACTGTGAGTAGCATTTTTTGAGTTACATTTATGAAGTTATGAGCTGGAATTTCTGGGATAAAGTTATGAGCTGGAATGTCTGGGATAAAGTTACAAGCTGGAATGTCTGGGATAAAGTTACGAGCTGGAATGTCTGGGATAAAGTTACGAGCTGGAATGTCTGGGATAAAGTTATGAGCTGGAATGTCTGGGATAAAGTTATGAGCTGGAATGTCTGGGATAAAGTTATGAGCTGGAATGTCTGGGATAAAGTTATGAGCTGGAATGTCTGGGATAAAGTTATGAGCTGGAATGTCTGGGATAAAGTTATGAGCTGGAATGTCTGGTATAAAGTTATGAGCTGGAATGTCTGGGATAAAGTTATGAACTGGCATGTCTGAGATAAAGAAGTTATGAACTGGCATGTCTGTCCTGCAAATAGTTTGTCAGAGACTGTCATTTGCTATGAGATTCTACATTACATTAGAATTGCTAATCTTCTAGATTACAGAGGCTCAGTCGTGTTTTGAAAATAGCGCCCCTAGTGTTCAGTACCGATTATTACCCAAACATCCAGGGATGTAACACGGTCGGGATGAAGGTGTGACGACCTGGATAGCGTTCAAACCTAATGTACAAACAACATTTCTCTCCAATCCTATCGAAAAAATAATAATAATAATGTTATGAAGTCATACACAAGTTTAATCGCACGTGAAGTTTCAAACGTATTCTGTCATTATTAAAATGTGTAACGTTATTCAAATATTTAAAAATCAGTCGTCTTCCTCAAATTAAAGTGGATGATGAATCAATATTTACGAGAGGGAGGGAATCTGATTTCATTGGTCCTCAAACTCACAGCTCAGAGACTTAATTCAGGATATATGGGAGTTATCCCTGAGTTAACCTGCCTGAGAACAGGTTAGTTCTGAAGGATTCATTTCCATTGAAATGTACCTAGCTGGCTAAAAAGGTGAGCCACTTTCCAGGTGTACCTCTTATCCAGAGTTGAACGCAATAGTTGATCAAAGTTAGCGTTGCTAATTTCTCCAACCGCGTATGTAGTATAAAGGGCGATGGCCAACTCATTGTCATGTTTGACAGGACAATTCCATAAGAGAATAGAAAACAGACGGTCGAGGAAGATGAGAGACACCTACCTGTTGCAAGTGAGGAAGTGCTTGAACACGTCACAGTTGGACAGGACCGGATGACTAGTCATGTGATTCATCCACCATATCAACCCTTTCCTCCTTTTAGAGATGAAGTCTTCCTCAAAGCGTCCCTTGGCTTGTTTCTCTGGGATGTGGGGTACCGAGATGACAGGGAACTTCTCCACCAGCCTGGCATAGAGCCAGTCAAAGTGTTTATACCTCCTGTTTACCTGGGTCTGTGTGTGGGTGGGCGTCAACTTGTAGGCAATGTAACTCTTCATCCCTTTAAACTTGGTCTGCTTGGTGGGGTCGTCTATGGTACAGGTGAAAGGGTATGGGTTTTCCTGCCATTCTGGACCGTATTGTCCCGTTACAACACATATCTTATCCCCATCTTTTACAAACCCAGCTGCCTCACCTAACACGAACGCTTCCCCTCCTGATTTCACAAAGGTTGAAAACCTATTGAGGTTTCTACTGACCGTGGCAGAGCTCTTGGCTTGTTGAGCGTTTCCACTTCTGGACATAGAAGATGTTGTTGACACGCTGTATGTAGACGATCCATTGGCATCAAAATCCCCCTGTTGACTACCCACAATAACCCCGGGCTCGTCAGCCACTGTCGAGGTGTCATCCCAGTCATCATCCCAGTCTTCATCGCTACCCTGGCTGGCTTGGTATCCGTGTTGCTGCTGCGCGGTGGCAGGCGGTGTGAACGCTGTAAACGCGGGCGGTGTTGTTGTTGTTTTGGACAAGTTTTCAATTTGATTTAATGTTTTATTCGAGGCGTCTCCGAAACCTCCGGTGGGAATATTGGCGTATCGGGATCCCTGGTGAGTATCCTCCGATGTGCTGCTGTTGTTAAACGTAGACGCGGTATCTTTATTCAGTATCTCGACGTAGGACGCCGGGAATAGACCTCTGTCGCCTTTGCCGTTGGATCCTTCTAGCCATCCTTCAATGTCCTGTTCGCTGTACAAACTCACTATTTCATTTTCTTTTAATGATATCTCCCCTGTGTTTTCGGAAATGAAATCGTATAAAGCTCTCGCCTTGAGCGCCATAGTTCAATAAATGACTGTAGTGTCTAGCGCCCCAAATACAAATAGCCAGTAAACTCTTAACGGGCTTGCCTATACAAACTACACTAGTTCTGAAGAAGGCACACTCCCTCCTAAATGTCCCTTCTGAAGCGATCTACCTCGCAATCCAGTTGTCTTTTGTTACTGTAAAATAATAATAATAAGTGCAATAAAATCCCGTTACTTCGTCCGAGTCTTTGCTGTTTAAAATTGAAGGGACTAGTAGCAGCGGGTGTCTCCTTCCTCTCTCATCACACACTCCCCTTCTCGCAATTCAACAACCATACGCAATCAGTCTGGGTAATGGAGGGTGATATGAGCCAGAAATAAGTCTAGGCAATCGTACCACCCTGTGGTTGTCGCCTACTATTGAACGTCTGACTGACATGACATAATACCATGTCTGCGTGTAACTGACATGTCATCACACCAACGTGCGTAGTTTATATTTATATTATTAATTAAATCTCAACCATAAATGTTAGAAATGTACAGTTTTTTTTCCCAGTGTAAAAAACGGAAGGGTATTTTCCCCATTGTAAAGTAATGGAATTAGGCTAGGTTGCTAATGGTTTTACATGGTAAGAGAAGTTTATTAAAATGGCGTTCAAAATTTCTGTACTTTTCTTTTCAACAATTTTTTTTAAAAATCCAATTTGTTTTATTTTCTATCAACAAAGACTCAGATTAGTTCAGGTAATATATGTAAATATGTGATGTCACGCTAAAATGTGTTAGTGTTAATGTTTGTACGAAAATAGCGTTTAACAGTTTGCTAGCTTGATGTTAACCAAATGTAGCTTGGCCCCCAGTAATTTAGATTTTATAAAAAAAAAAAAAAATGAAATTGACACTGATAGTACAGTGAGTTATATGTAATGTGTAGATGTATGGTGACTCCAGATTTGGATTAACGGACCAACGGGTTCTGCCATGGGAAAGTCCCTTGACAGGTACCAGAAATGGTGGGAGGACAATCTGAAAGTATTTATCTTTGCAGCGTCCAGGCCTCCAGAATACTCGCCCAATCACCTGCTGTACGGATGGAAGCCGCAACTGTTTACTGAGGTAAGCAACGCAATTGTGTATTAATTATTGCCTGTACTGTAGTATGAAACATTTGTGATTGACTTTGTGTTTTTCTATTGTTGTTTTTGTATAACATACTTTATTATCACTGATACAAGTTGTTGAACCAGATCAGAATGCCTTCGAGGACCACCTTCAAGCAGGGACTGAGAAGGATGTGGAGGTTTTTGACCAGGTAAAAATGTCTGCTGTTCATTTATTTTCCTGGCCTTCCAAGAGATATATAAGAGATGTATTTGTAATAACATAAAATATAATTGCATTTATTTCTATTATCAATCAAGGTGAGACTGAACATGGAGAAGGTGCAGGAGAAACAGAATGAGAGCCACCGGAGGAGAATCAAGGGGACAAAATGCTTTGAACATCCGGGCTAATGACTTGGCTTGGAAGAAAGACAAAAAGGAAGGCGAGACCTGCGAAACCTTCCTGCTCTTTCGCTCCTAGCTTTGGTCACCATCTGTTAAGGAGAAGATAAAAATCTCACATTATAACTATTTGCATTTGCATCCTCATGGTGGGCGGCATTGCCATGCTGTCAGCAGTACCAAAACTGGCCCAGGGGTTTATCTCCAAATAGTCAATCTCAAGGCCAACCGCTGGGTCACGTTAAGTGACCTGGGGCGGCAGGTAGCCTAGTGGTTAGAGGGGGCGGCAGGTACCCTAGTGGTTAGAGGGGGAGGCAGGTAGCCCAGTGGTTAGAGTGGGCGGCAGGTAACCCAGTGGTTAGAGGGGGCGGCAGATAGCCCAGTGGTTAGAGGGGGCGGCAGGTAGCCCAGTGGTTAGAGGGGGCGGCAGGTACCCTAGTGGTTAGAGGGGGAGGCAGGTAGCCTAGTGGTTAGAGTGGGCGGCAGGTAACCCAGTGGTTAGAGGGGGCGGCAGATAGCCCAGTGGTTAGAGGGGGCGGCAGGTAGCCCAGTGGTTAGAGGGGGGCGGCAGGTAGCCCAGTGGTTAGAGAGGGGGCGGCAGGTAGCCCAGTGGTTAGAGGGGGGCGGCAGGTAGCCCAGTGGTTAGAGGGGGGCGGCAGGTAGCCCAGTGGTTAGAGGGGGGCGGCAGGTAGCCCAGTGGTTAGAGGGGGGCGGCAGGTAGCCTAATGGTTAGAGGGGGGCGGCAGGTAGCCTAGTGGTTAGAGCGATGGGACAGTAACCAAAACGTTGCTGGATCGAGTCCCTGAGATGACAAGGTAAATATATGTCATTCTGCCCCTGAACAAGGCAGTTAACCCACTGTTTCCCCAGTAGGCTATCATTAAAAACTAACTTGCCTAGTTAAATAAACGTTAAACTATTTTTTTTAAGTAACCGCTGCCTCCAGGTAGGTACTGTTAAAGTGTATGATTCCAGTGGTCATCATATCACCTTGGAGTTTCTCTCACAACTCATCTCCATCTTTTCCAGGGACCATCCCTTACCTCCCTCATCAACCCCACAGACAGGTATCCTTACTATTAACATTATTGCATGTCTAATCAAACATTTCAATTAAATCATTCAGTTAACTGTATTTTTACATACCTAAGAAACCTGCAACCTGTGTGTTTGCTTGTTTACGTCTCTGTCTCCTACCCTGGTTCCCTTTAACTCTGCTCCTGTTCTCCAGGACTTAGGGGGGTTCTGCCCAAACACCCAGACCCACCTGATGTCCTCCATTACCTGTTCTCCAGGACCTAGGGGGTTCTGCCCAACACCCAGACCCACCTGATGTCCTCCATTACCTGTTCTCCAGGACTTAGGGGGTTCTGCCCAAACACCCAGACCCACCTGATGTCCTCCATTACCTGTTCTCCAGGACCTAGGGGGTTCTGCCCAAACACCCAGACCCACCTGATGTCCTCCATTACCTGTTCTCCAGGACTTAGGGTCGCTCTGGATAAGAGTGTTTGCTAAATGACTAAAATGTAAGTGAATAGCCTGAATCAATGGGATTCTCCTGAATAAAAAAAAAAAAGTTTTTATCTGTTAAGCTGTTTGCTCTATACATAGGCCCATACCGATTCTATTATTTTGGTCTTTTGCCGTATGCATAGCCAACCACTAATATTCTAAATTGCGGAGCATTTAAAAACCAGCCGTATTTTCCTGAGGCTGAGCAAGACCTTCGATAGGCTAGTAGACTATGGGGGAAATAATCCTGGAGTTAGTCACTGTTATAGCCTAGATCACTTGATATAATCTGGACCGTTGTTTTTTCTAAGGCTAAACAAACAAGGGGTAGTATATGCTTTCCCCCCCCCCCCGTTTCAATAACAAAGGTTAGGCCTATATCCTCACATACCCCATCAATTCGAGCTCTGCTTTTAAACGTAAAACATCTCCATAGAAATGTATAGCCTAAGGATCGCATGGTGACAGTAATTATATCTGTTAAACCGGTAAACTGGGAACTCGGGGGGGGGGGGGGGGGGGTCATATCATAACATCAGTGATTTTCAGGTCAGAGAAAGGTGCCAGAGTTTCTGAATTGGATGACCGGTCAAAACCCCCCCAAAATAATCCCAGTCTGAGCTCGGTTTTTTTTTTTAAATAGGAAGCTCGGTTTTTTTTCTTTCTTTTTTTTCCGAGTTCCAAGTTGTCTTGAACGCACTGAAGTCGGAAGTCAGAGATTGACGAGTTCCAAGTTATTTTGAATGCGCCACTAGATACATAGGCTACCTCTTATTTCTGAATAGGACTACCTCCAACAAAGAAGCCCTTGTGTCTGTATTGTTGTGAGAAATAGGCATATCTACACAGTGATGGTGGCTGGCTGCGATATCAACTAGCCTACAAATTTTTGTATTGAGGTGATGTGTCTATTTTAGCTAAATCGACAAATTAAATTGATTAGATTACTCTGGCAATCAATTCATTTTTTAAAATAAAATCATGTACATGTAGACGTCTGGAAGGTGTTCAAGGTGAGATCTTTAATAATAAATTTACAAGCAAACTGACGTGTACGTGTCACGTGACATGAACGTGTCGGCAGTTTGATGCCATAGAAAAAAACTTGCCTCCATTGACAGTCCATGTTAATTCATGGTGGTATTTTATGGCGCTAGGAAGACGTTAGGTGACTTTGTGAACGGTATCAGTGGCTTCACGAGGCTTAATTCTGGCACTTATCACCCCCTATAGGTGCAGCTAGGGAGATGAACAAACTAATGGCATCACAAATCAAACACTGACTGCTTTGGTTCAGTGGTGTGATTTGAATGATTCTTGATTCTAGATGGTATCAGAATCCTACTGTATTTACAATAGTTCGTACATATCCTTTTTAAAAAATCAGAATGTAACAGTGATGTAAACAATGTCAACAATCTGTAACAATGTAACATCTTTATTTATTTATTTATTTAACCTTTATTTAATTAGGCAAGTCAGTTAAGAACAAATTCTTATTTACAATGACAGCCTACTTGTAAATCCCCCCCCCCCCCGGACGACGCTGGGCCAATTGTGCGCCGCCCTATGGTACTCCCCGATCACGGCCGGTTGTGATACAGCCCGGGATCGAACCAGGGTCTGTAGTGATGCCTCTTAGACTGATAACATCTGATACCAATATTTTTCTATCACATTTTTAAGTGTTTTCCTTCAACAGTGAACAATTTCTGAACAATCTCGTAAGATGTGTACTGTAAAAACAACATGATCACTGATGCTGAAAGCCTCTGTGACGATCGTGAAGATAATAAGATGATAATAAGGAGATAATAAGGAGATAATGAGGAGATAATAAGGAGATAATAAGGAGATAATGAGGAAATAATGAGGAGATAATAAGGAGATAATAAGGAGATAATGAGGAAATAATGAGGAGATAATAAGGTGATGAGGTGCAGCGTGGTGAGTGCTCATGATAAATTTATTTGAACTCAGACCACTAAATCAAAACAATAAACAACAGAAAACGAACGTCACGTTCTGCATGCTAAACTGAGCTGTACAAAAAAAAAAAAAAAGATCCCACACTGAAGGAGGGGGGAACAAAAAAGTGCTGCCCAAGTATGATTCCCAATCAGAGACAATGATTGACAGCTGCCTCTGATTGGAAACCATACTAGGCCAATCAAAGAAAAAGACAACATAGAAATATAACACCTAGAATGCCCACCCACACCCTGACCTAACAAAATAGAGAAATAAAACGTCTCTCTCAGGTCAGAGCGTGACAGCCTCATGCTTAACATTCCCATTCTAGTCATAGATATCATACGTTTTCAATGACTGGAGAGGAACTTCCCTCTGTCCATTTACCAAATTAAATATAAACTTCATATTTGTTCAAATGAAACGCATATTGTTTTAATTGAGGTGAGAGGAGCTGGAGTAACATTTAAAGCGAGGAGGGAAAAAAAATGATTTTTAGAAAATAGATTTTAAATATATCATTACTGCTGTTGTAATAATTAAATAACGTTAGCAACAACAGCTTTTTATAGCAAAGTAGCATCAGATAGAAATGTAACAATAACAATGTTTAGAGAAATATTAGAAAATTTAAAATCACACGAAAATAACAGACACAATGAATCAATCAATCACTCATGTTAGTGGTACTGTAGCAGCTGATCTGGCCTCATCCTTACCTGATCAATACAGTAATAATCAATAATCAACAGTCAATAGTCAATAATCAACAGTCAATAATCAATAGGGGTCCTCCTCACTGTGTTGTATCCTAACAGGTGTTCTCTGTTTGGATTCCACCACCAGTATCCCATCATGACATAGCAGAGCCCTCAGATCCCCCGCCTGCTGTAGTTTCTCAGGCAGTGGGTACTGACGGGTGAAGCTGCGGGTAACAAACCCATGTTCATCCATTCTGGCTCCATGCTGAGCCTTGATCAAGAGCCATCCCTCAAACACCTGAATCATGATATCCTCAGGTCTGAACTGGGACACGTCCAGAAGCACCTGGTAAACAGGCTCAGTCCTCTGGGGCTGGGATGTGGCAGTACCGTCGCTGACCCCTTCTAGCTTCACTACCCCAGGGCCAGGCCTCACTACACCAGGGTCGGGGAAGGCAGGCCCGGGCAGGGCGAATAGGTCATGGTCCTCCACACAGTCGTTCAAGTCCCTTCCTTGGAACAGGGCCTGGTAGCGGACTGGGCTGTTCACCCAGTGGGTTATAGACAGTCCCTCCATGGTTCTGCCTTCCTCCCAGTCCATGTCCCAGAAAGCCTCTTTGTGTTGCTGCTGTGTGGCAGAGAGGAGTGATCTTCACAGTCGCTCAAATCGAGGATAGAAAAGAAAGTGCTGTCTCTTTCAAAACCAAGGTGCATAAACAACTGAGCAAACGGAATATGAGAAGATATCCAGCAACTCTTGATAGGATACTGGAGGTTTGCTTCCAAAGTAAATCTTATTTTGTTAAAACACAGTGCTAGTCAGTCAGAAATACCTTTTTCTTTTGTTGCCATTGCAAAGCAGACGATTGAGATTGGCGGGTCTGAGATCGTGTCGTTCGCGGTCGCTCAGTCTGAAAACCTCTTGTATTGCTGTGGCAGAGTCACTGAGTTTGACAGTCGGTCAGATGAAATCAAGACAGGCCAGGTCTATATTTAGGACAGCGTGTGATAGGTGCTCTGTCAGACTCCCATGTGGCTGTGGCATGGCAGAGGAGTGAGCTTGACGGACGGTTAGTTGAAATCATGGCAAACCTGTCTATATTTAGGACAGCGTGTGATTCTGGTGGTTGGTGGACTGGTGGTGTGGGTATCTGGGGTGTGGGTCTCTCAAGTCCTAATAGTGGTGGGAAGAGATCAGACCTGGGTTCAAATTTCTATTTAACATTTTTCAAATACTTTACATTTGCTTTAGCCTGCCTGGAGTACCAAATGGGTTTGCACTTTTGTAACTATTTTCTTTTGGTTCCATTGACCAGGCAAGATCAATCAAGCCCAGATAAAGTATTAATTTGAAATAATATTTGAACCCAGGTCACACATCTTGCTACTGTGATGACAAACTGTGCTATTTCACCCAGTAGATTTGGGAGTTTATCAAGATTGGATTTGTTTTCTAATTCTTTGTGGGTCTGTGTAATCTGAGGGAAATATGTGTCTCTAATATGGTCATACATTTGGCAGGAGGTTAGGAAGTGCAGCTCAGTTTCCACCTTGTTTTGTGGGCAGTGAGTGGGTCTTCTCTGTGTAGTCAGGTCTGCCTACAACGGCCTCTCTCAATAGCAAGGCTATGCTCACTGAGTGTGTACATAGTCGAAGCGTTCCTTAATTTTGGCTCAGTCAGTCTTTCTCTCCCTCTCTCTGCAGCTCCAGGAGTCAACAGCTGGTTTCTAAACCAATGGACACTCTCCTTCACTCTGTACTTTCTCCAATTACATCGTAGCGTTAGCGTGTGCCTACCATGTAAAAGGGTTCATTCATGTGTATATTCTGCCTCTGTATATAATAGGTTCTTGGTACAGCGTAACTACCATGTAACGACTACCTTGTACGTATTCATTTGAGGGTTACATGTTACTATCTCACGCCTGTGTTCTAGGCATACTACTTTCTAGGCATACTACATACTACTTCCTGTTTATCTGACCCGTATGGCATAGTTCAGGCCATAAGGTCAAATCCCCCCCCCCCCCCCCCCCCCCCCCCATTACACTCTATGGGTCAAACTGGCCTCTGACGTCAGCATGTCGGGGCACCTCCCAAGATGCCCCCCCCCCCCCCCCCCCCCCCAATGGTCTTACTATTGTTTACCTGTTATTATCTTTATCCTTGCTAGCCGCTAACTGTATAGCTTTTAAATTGTTTACCATAGCCAATAGCCTGTGGCCTTCTAACATGCCAGCCTGCCTCTGTACATGAAGAGTTTAATTCCAAAAAACACTACAGTATATATCAATTTTCAGTAATGTTGGTAGATTAGATCACATGTCCAGGGTGGAGGACCAAACAAAGGATCCGCTTCGGGAAAGTCGTATTCCTGGTCGTAATGTTTTCTAAGTTGATGTCCCTCTGATATCCAATAGTTCTTCCCTGCTGTATGTAATAACACTTGAGATTTCCTGTAAGAAATAATACATTAAATAATACATAAAAAAAAAAAAATTACTGCATAGTTTCCTAAGGACCTGAAGTGAGGCGACCATCTCTGTCGGCGCCATCTTGTGCTGCTACCGTGTTGTTATCATGTTGTGTTGCTACCATGCTGTGTTGTTGTCTTCGGTCTCTTTTTATGTAGTGTTGTGTTGTCTCTCTTGTCGTAATGTGTGTTTTGTCCTATATTTTAATTACATTTTTGTTTTTTAATCCCAGGCCACCGTCCCCGTCCCCGCCTTTTGCCTTTTGCCTTTCGTTAGGCCCGTCATTGTAAATAAGATTCTGTTCTTAACTGACTTGCCTCGTTAAATAACCGTAAAAACATTAACAATGGTGTCTTTTGGTAGGAACCAAGAGTCACTGTCTAGATTGATGAGGGAAGAAAAACAATCTTGGGTCTCTCCCATCGAATCACGAGGCAGACATGTCAGAACGTTGCGATTCAGAACCAAAGTTTGCAGGCAAAACCTTTGCTGTGGTGTTAGTTAAGGTAGTTGATGGATACTAGCCCCTTACGAAATGCTTTCCATCTCGCAAGCTAATATTTAGTATTTTATTTAAGTGGATAAAACATTGATGTATAGGGAGGTTCCTCTGTGCCAAAAGCATCCATCATTGAAACAAGACCCTAGTCACTGTGTTGGCTAGTCACTGTGTTGCCTAGTCACTGTGTTGCCGAGTCACTGTGTTGGCTAGTCACTGTGTTGGCTAGTCACTGTGTTGGCTAGTCACTGTGTTGCCGAGTCACTGTGTTGGCTAGTCACTGTGTTGGCTAGTCACTGTGTTGCCTAGTCACTGTGTTGCCGAGTCACTGTGTTGCCTAGTCACTGTGTTACCAAGGCACTGTGTTGCCTAGTCACTGTGTTGGCTAGTCACTGTGTTGCCTAGTCGCTGTGTTGCCTAGTCAATGTGTTGGCTAGTCACTGTGTTGCCTAGTCGCTGTGTTACCTAGTCACTGTGTTGATAGTTACTGTGTTACCTAGTCGCTGTGTTGCCTAGTCACTGTGTTGGCTAGTCACTGTGTTGCCTAGTCACTGTGTTGCCGAGTCACTGTGTTGCCTAGTCACTGTGTTACCTAGTCACTGTGTTGCCTAGTCACTGTGTTGGCTAGTCACTGTGTTGGCTAGTCACCGTGTTGATAGTTACTGTGTTCTAGTCGCTGTGTTGCCTAGTCACTGTGTTGGCTAGTCACTGTGTTGATAGTTACTGTGTTCTAGTCGCTTTGTTGCCTAGTCACTGTGTTGGCTAGTCACTGTGTTACCTAGTCACGGTGTTACCTAGTCGCTGTGTTGGCTAGTCGCTGTGTTGCCTAGTCGCTGTGTTGGCTAGTCGCTGTGTTGCCTAGTCGCTGTGTTGCCTAGTCGCTGTGTTGGCTAGTCGCTGTGTTGCCTAGTCGCTGTGTTACCTAGTCGCTGTGTTGCCTAGTCACTGTGTTGGCTAGTCACTGTGTTACCTAGTCGCTGTGTTGATAGTTACTGTGTTACCTAGTCGCTGTGTTACCTAGTCACTGTGTTGATAGTTACCGTGTTACCTAGTCGCTGTGTTACCTAGTCGCTGTGTTGGCTAGTCACTGTGTTGGCTAGTCACTGTGGTGATAGTTACTGTGTTGCCTAGTCACTGTGTTGATAGTCACTGTGTTACCTAGTCACTGTGTTGGCTAGTCACTGTGTTGGCTAGTCGCTGTGTTGCCTAGTCACTCTGTTGCCTAGTCGCTGTGTTGCCTAGTCGCTGTGTTGCCTAGTCGCTGTGTTGCCTAGTCGCTGTGTTGGCTAGTCGCTGTGTTGGCTAGTCGCTGTGTTGCCTAGTCGCTGTGTTGCCTAGTCGCTGTGTTGGCTAGTCACTGTGTTGCCTAGTCGCTGTGTTACCTAGTCACTGTGTTGGCTAGTCACTCTGTTGCCTAGTCGCTGTGTTGCCTAGTCGCTGTGTTGCCTAGTCGCTGTGTTGCCTAGTCGCTGTGTTACCTAGTCGCTGTGTTACCTAGTCGCTGTGTTGCCTAGTCGCATGTGTTGCCTAGTCGCTGTGTTGCCTAGTCACTGTGTTGGCTAGTCACTGTGTTACCTAGTCACTGTGTTGCCTAGTCACTGTGTTACCTAGTCACTGTGTTACCTAGTCCCTGTGTTGATAGTCACTGTGTTGGCTAGTCACTGTGTTGGCTAGTCACTGTGTTGGCTAGTCACTGTGTTGCCTAGTCACTGTGTTGCCTAGTCACTGTGTTGGCTAGTCACCGTGTTGATAGTTACTGTGTTCTAGTCGCTGTGTTGCCTAGTCACTGTGTTGGCTAGTCACTGTGTTGCCTAGTCGCGGTGTTACCTAGTCGCTGTGTTGGCTAGTCGCTGTGTTGCCTAGTCGCTGTGTTGGCTAGTCGCTGTGTTGCCTAGTCGCTCTGTTGCCTAGTCGCTGTGTTGGCTAGTCGCTGTGTTGCCTAGTCGCTGTGTTGCCTAGTCGCTGTGTTGCCTAGTCACTGTGTTGGCTAGTCACTGTGTTACCTAGTCGCTGTGTTGATAGTTACTGTGTTACCTAGTCGCTGTGTTACCTAGTCACTGTGTTGATAGTTACCGTGTTACCTAGTCGCTGTGTTACCTAGTCGCTGTGTTGGCTAGTCACTGTGTTGGCTAGTCACTGTGGTGATAGTTACTGTGTTGCCTAGTCACTGTGTTGATAGTCACTGTGTTACCTAGTCACTGTGTTGGCTAGTCACTGTGTTACCTAGTCACTGTGTTGGCTAGTCACTGTGTTGGCTAGTCGCTGTGTTGCCTAGTCACTCTGTTGCCTAGTCGCTGTGTTGCCTAGTCGCTGTGTTGCCTAGTCGCTGTGTTGCCTAGTCGCTGTGTTGGCTAGTCGCTGTGTTGGCTAGTCGCTGTGTTGCCTAGTCGCTGTGTTGCCTAGTCGCTGTGTTGGCTAGTCACTGTGTTGCCTAGTCGCTGTGTTACCTAGTCACTGTGTTGGCTAGTCACTCTGTTGCCTAGTCGCTGTGTTGCCTAGTCGCTGTGTTGCCTAGTCGCTGTGTTGCCTAGTCGCTGTGTTACCTAGTCGCTGTGTTGCCTAGTCGCTGTGTTGCCTAGTCGCATTGTTGCCTAGTCGCTGTGTTGCCTAGTCACTGTGTTGCCTAGTCACTGTGTTACCTAGTCACTGTGTTGCCTAGTCCCTGTGTTGACCTAGTCACTGTGTTACCTAGTCCCTGTGTTGCTAGTCACTGTGTTGGCTAGTCACTGTGTTGGCTAGTCACTGTGTTGGCTAGTCACTGTGTTGCCTAGTCACTGTGTTACCTAGTCGCTGTGTTGATAGTCACTGTGTTGGCTAGTCACTGTGCTGGCTAGTCACTGTGTTGGCTAGTCACTGTGTTGCCTAGTCACTGTGTTACCTAGTCGCGGTGTTACCTAGTCGCTGTGTTGGCTAGTCGCTGTGTTGCCTAGTCGCTGTGTTGCCTAGTCGCTGTGTTGATAGTCACTGTGTTGGCTAGTCGTCACTGTGTTGGCTAGTCACTGTGTTGCCTAGTCACTGTGTTACCTAGTCGCGGTGTTACCTAGTCGCTGTGTTGCCTAGTCGCTGTGTTGGCTAGTCGCTGTGTTGCCTAGTCGCTGTGTTGGCTAGTCGCTGTGTTGCCTAGTCGCTGTGTTGCCTAGTCGCTGTGTTGGCTAGTCGCTGTGTTGCCTAGTCGCTGTGTTGCCTAGTCGCTGTGTTGCCTAGTCACTGTGTTGGCTAGTCACTGTGTTACCTAGTCGCTGTGTTGATAGTTACTGTGTTACCTAGTCGCTGTGTTACCTTGTCACTGTGTTGATAGTTACCGTGTTACCTAGTCGCTGTGTTACCTAGTCACTGTGTTGGCTAGTCACTGTGTTGGCTAGTCACTGTGGTGATAGTTACTGTGTTGCCTAGTCACTGTGTTGATAGTCACTGTGTTACCTAGTCACTGTGTTGGCTAGTCACTGTGTTGGCTAGTCGCTGTGTTGCCTAGTCACTCTGTTAACTAGTCGCTGTGTTGCCTAGTCGCTGTGTTGCCTAGTCGCTGTGTTGGCTAGTCGCTGTGTTGGCTAGTCGCTGTGTTGCCTAGTCGCTGTGTTGCCTAGTCGCTGTGTTGGCTAGTCGCTGTGTTGCCTAGTCGCTGTGTTGCCTAGTCGCTGTGTTGGCTAGTCGCTCTGTTGCCTAGTCGCTGTGTTGCCTAGTCGCTGTGTTGCCTAGTCGCTGTGTTGCCTAGTCGCTGTGTTACCTAGTCGCTGTGTTGCCTAGTCGCATTGTTGCCTAGTCGCTGTGTTGCCTAGTCACTGTGTTGGCTAGTCACTGTGTTACCTAGTCACTGTGTTGCCTAGTCACTGTGTTACCTAGTCACTGTGTTACCTAGTCGCTGTGTTGCCTAGTCACTGTGTTGCCTAGTCGCATTGTTGCCTAGTCGCTGTGTTGCCTAGTCACTGTGTTGGCTAGTCACTGTGTTACCTAGTCACTGTGTTGCCTAGTCACTGTGTTACCTAGTCACTGTGTTACCTAGTCCCTGTGTTGATAGTCACTGTGTTGGCTAGTCACTGTGTTGGCTAGTCACTGTGTTGCCTAGTCACTGTGTTACCTAGTCGCTGTGTTGATAGTCACTGTGTTGGCTAGTCACTGTGTTGGCTAGTCACTGTGTTGGCTAGTCACTGTGTTGGCTAGTCACTGTGTTACCTAGTCGCGGTGTTACCTAGTCGCTGTGTTGGCTAGTCGCTGTGTTGCCTAGTCGCTGTGTTGCCTAGTCGCTGTGTTGATAGTCACTGTGTTGGCTAGTCGTCACTGTGTTGGCTAGTCACTGTGTTGCCTAGTCACTGTGTTACCTAGTCGCGGTGTTACCTAGTCGCTGTGTTGCCTAGTCGCTGTGTTGGCTAGTCACTGTGTTGCCTAGTCGCTGTGTCCTAGCGCGGGCCTAGTCGCTGTGTTGGCTAGTCGCTGTGTTGGCTAGTCGCTGTGTTGCCTAGTCGCTGTGTTGCCTAGGGTCGCGTTTTCAAGAATAGGGAGAGGGGATGTTTAGGTTTAATATATTTGTCACTCAAACACCCTCATTAGCTCAGGATCCAATTACCAGGAACAGTGCTTCATAACACACACACACACACACACACACACACACACACACACACACACACACACACACACACACACACACACACACACACACACACACACACACGCACGTGAGCAATGAGATCACCTGCAGAACGTCTATACTGCCGCGTAGTGTTGCTATGATGAAATGAAACATGGCTCTCCTCAGTGGGCCATGTTTCCTGTAGATGGCACTGTATGGTCAGAAATGAGAGGTGAGCGCTGACGCTGTTGAAAGGGATGGAGCAGACGGCTGCGTTACATTGTGTTGGTTCCTCAGCATTGGATGTCTGGCTGTTTCATATAGCGTAGGTCAGCTGAGGTAAACTCACTCGGATCAGTAGGGAAGAAAATCTGTAAGTGTTTAAAGGGTATTTTTGGACGACTCCATGGCATTGTAATATATCGAGAATTCATAGGCTACGTCTATAGGGTAAATTACACAATTAAATAGAACCGTTTGATATTATATCTTTATGGGGGAAACCGTACCACATTCCTGCAGGTCATATAAGGTAAAGGCTAACACATGGCTAACATAAGACATCAAAGAACAGGATAGTGATGATAGTGCTCCAGTTTCCCTCTCTCTCCTGGTGGAAGATAGTGCTCCAGTTTCCCTCTCTCTCCTGGTGGAGGATAGTGCTCCAGTTTCCCTCTCTCTCCTGGTGGATGATAGTGATGATAGTGCTCCAGTTTCCCTCTCTCTCCTGGTGGAGGATAGTGATGATAGTGCTCCAGTTTCCCTCTCTCTCCTGGTGGAAGATAGTGCTCCAGTTTCCCTCTCTCTCCTGGTGGAGGATAGTGCTCCAGTTTCCCTCTCTCTCCTGGTGGAGGATAGTGATGATAGTGCTCCAGTTTCCCTCTCTCTCCCGGTGGAGGATAGTGATGATAGTGCTCCAGTTTCCCTCTCTCTCCTGGTGGATGATAGTGATGATAGTGCTCCAGTTTCCCTCCCTCTCCTGGTGGAGGATAGTGATGATAGTGCTCCAGTTTCCCTCTCTCTCCTGGTGGAGGATAGTGATGATAGTGCTCCAGTTTCCCTCTCTCTCCTGGTGGAGGATAGTGCTCCAGTTTCCCTCTCTCTCCTGGTGGAGGATAGTGATGATAGTGCTCCAGTTTCCCTCTCTCTCCTGGTGGAGAATAGTGCTCCAGTTTCCCTCTCTCTCCTGGTGGAGAATAGTGCTCCAGTTTCCCTCTCTCTCCTGGTGGAGGATAGTGCTCCAGTTTCCCTCTCTCTCCTGAAGGAGGATAGTGATGATAGTGCTCCAGTTTCCCTCCCTCTCCTGGTGGATGATAGTGATGATAGTGCTCCAGTTTCCCTCTCTCTCCCGGTGGAGGATAGTGATGATAGTGCTCCAGTTTCCCTCTCTCTCCCGGTGGAGGATAGTGATGATAGTGCTCCAGTTTCCCTCTCTCTCCTGGTGGAGGATAGTGATGATAGTGCTCCAGGTTCCCTCCCTCTCCTGGTGGATGATAGTGATGATAGTGCTCCAGTTTCCCTCTCTCTCCCGGTGGAGGATAGTGATGATAGTGCTCCAGTTTCCCTCTCTCTCCCGGTGGAGGATAGTGATGATAGTGCTCCAGTTTCCCTCTCTCTCCTGGTGGAGGATAGTGATGATAGTGCTCCAGTTTTCCTCTCTCTCCTGGTGGAGGATAGTGATGATAGTGCTCCAGTTTCCCTCTCTCTCCTGGTGGAGAATAGTGATGATAGTGCTCCAGTTTCCCTCTCTCTCCTGGTGGAGGATAGTGATGATAGTGCTCCAGTTTCCCTCTCTCTCCTGGTGGATGATAGTGATGATAGTGCTCCAGTTTCCCTCTCTCTCCTGGTGGAGGATAGTGATGATAGTGCTCCAGTTTCCCTCTCTCTCCTGGTGGAGGATAGTGATGATAGTGCTCCAGTTTCCCTCTCTCTCCCGGTAGAGGATAGTGATGATAGTGCTCCAGTTTCCCTCTCTCTCCTGGTGGATGATAGTGATGATAGTGCTCCAGTTTCCCTCTCTCTCCTGGTGGAGGATAGTGATGATAGTGCTCCAGTTTCCCTCTCTCTCCTGGTGGATGATAGTGAGGATAGTGCTCCAGTTTCCCTCTCTCTCCTGGTGGAGGATAGTGATGATAGTGCTCCAGTTTCCCTCTCTCTCCTGGTGGGGGACAGTGCTCCAGTTTCCCTCTCTCTCCCGGTGGAGGATAGTGATGATAGTGCTCCAGTTTCCCTCTCTCTCCTGGTGGAGGATAGTGATGATAGTGCTCCAGTTTCCCTCTCTCTCCTGGTGGAGGATAGTGCTCCAGTTTCCCTCTCTCTCCTGGTGGAGGATAGTGATGATAGTGCTCCAGTTTCCCTCTCTCTCCCGGTGGAGGATAGTGCCCCAGTTTCCCTCTCTCTCCTGGTGGAGGATAGTGATGATAGTGCTCCAGTTTCCCTCCCTCTCCTGGTGGATGATACTGATGATAGTGCTCCAGTTTCCCTCCCTCTCCTGGTGGAGGATAGTGATGATAGTGCTCCAGTTTCCCTCTCTCTCCTGGTGGAGGATAGTGATGATAGTGCTCCAGTTTCCCTCTCTCTCCTGGTGGAGGATAGTGATGATAGTGCTCCAGTTTCCCTCTCTCTCCTGGTGGAGGATAGTGATGATAGTGCTCCAGTTTCCCTCTCTCTCCTGGTGGATGATAGTGATGATAGTGCTCCAGTTTCCCTCTCTCTCCTGGTGGAGGATAATGATGATAGTGCTCCAGTTTCCCTCTCTCTCCTGGTGGAGAATAGTGCTCCAGTTTCCCTCTCTCTCCTGGTGGAGGATAGTGCTCCAGTTTCCCTCTCTCTCCTGGTGGAGGATAGTGATGATAGTGCTCCAGTTTCCCTCCCTCTCCTGGTGGATGATAGTGATGATAGTGCTCCAGTTTCCCTCTCTCTCCCGGTGGAGGATAGTGATGATAGTGCTCCAGTTTCCCTCTCTCTCCCGGTGGAGGATAGTGATGATAGTGCTCCAGTTTCCCTCTCTCTCCTGGTGGAGGATAGTGATGATAGTGCTCCAGTTTCCCTCCCTCTCCTGGTGGATGATAGTGATGATAGTGCTCCAGTTTCCCTCTCTCTCCCGGTGGAGGATAGTGATGATAGTGCTCCAGTTTCCCTCTCTCTCCCGGTGGATGATAGTGATGATAGTGCTCCAGTTTCCCTCTCTCTCCTGGTGGAGGATAGTGATAATAGTGCTCCAGTTTTCCTCTCTCTCCTGGTGGAGGATAGTGATGATAGTGCTCCAGTTTCCCTCTCTCTCCTGGTGGAGGATAGTGATGATAGTGCTCCAGTTTCCCTCTCTCTCCTGGTGGAGGATAGTGATGATAGTGCTCCAGTTTCCCTCTCTCTCCTGGTGGAGGATAGTGCTCCAGTTTCCCTCTCTCTCCTGGTGGAGGATAGTGATGATAGTGCTCCAGTTTCCCTCTCTCTCCCGGTGGAGGATAGTGCCCCAGTTTCCCTCTCTCTCCTGGTGGAGGATAGTGATGATAGTGCTCCAGTTTCCCTCCCTCTCCTGGTGGATGATAGTGATGATAGTGCTCCAGTTTCCCTCCCTCTCCTGGTGGAGGATAGTGATGATAGTGCTCCAGTTTCCCTCTCTCTCCTGGTGGAGGATAGTGATGATAGTGCTCCAGTTTCCCTCTCTCTCCTGGTGGAGGATAGTGCTCCAGTTTCCCTCTCTCTCCTGTTGGAGGATAGTGATGATAGTGCTCCAGTTTCCCTCTCTCTCCCGGTGGAGGATAGTGCCCCAGTTTCCCTCTCTCTCCTGGTGGAGGATAGTGATGATAGTGCTCCAGTTTCCCTCCCTCTCCTGGTGGATGATAGTGATGATAGTGCTCCAGTTTCCCTCCCTCTCCTGGTGGAGGATAGTGATGATAGTGCTCCAGTTTCCCTCTCTCTCCTGTTGGAGGATAGTGATGATAGTGCTCCAGTTTCCCTCTCTCTCCTGGTGGATGATAGTGATGATAGTGCTCCAGTTTCCCTCTCTCTCCTGGTGGAGGATAATGATGATAGTGCTCCAGTTTCCCTCTCTCTCCTGGTGGAGAATAGTGCTCCAGTTTCCCTCTCTCTCCTGGTGGAGGATAGTGATGATAGTGCTCCAGTTTCCCTCTCTCTCCTGGTGGATGATAGTGATGATAGTGCTCCAGTTTCCCTCTCTCTCCTGGTGGAGGATAGTGATGATAGTGCTCCAGTTTCCCTCTCTCTCCTGGTGGAGGATAGTGATGATAGTGCTCCAGTTTCCCTCTCTCTCCCGGTAGAGGATAGTGATGATAGTGCTCCAGTTTCCCTCTCTCTCCTGGTGGAGGATAGTGATGATAGTGCTCCAGTTTCCCTCTCTCTCCTGGTGGAGGATAGTGATGATAGTGCTCCAGTTTCCCTCTCTCTCCTGGTGGGGGACAGTGCTCCATTTTCCCTCTCTCTCCCGGTGGAGGATAGTGATGATAGTGCTCCAGTTTCCCTCTCTCTCCTGGTGGAGGATAGTGATGATAGTGCTCCAGTTTCCCTCTCTCTCCTGGTGGAGAATAGTGCTCCAGTTTCCCTCTCTCTCCTGGTGAAGGATAGTGATGATAGTGCTCCAGTTTCCCTCTCTCTCCTGGTGGAGGATAGTGATGATAGTGCTCCAGTTTCCCTCTCTCTCCTGGTGGAGGATAGTGATGATAGTGCTCCAGTTTCCCTCTCTCTCCTGGTGGAGGATAATGATGATAGTGCTCCAGTTTCCCTCTCTCTCCTGGTGGAGAATAGTGCTCCAGTTTCCCTCTCTCTCCTGGTGGAGGATAGTGATGATAGTGCTCCAGTTTCCCTCTCTCTCCTGGTGGAGGATAGTGATGATAGTGCTCCAGTTTCCCTCCCTCTCCTGGTGGAGGATAATGATGATAGTGCTCCAGTTTCCCTCTCTCTCCTGGTGGAGGATAATGATGATAGTGCTCCAGTTTCCCTCTCTCTCCTGGTGGAGGATAATGATGATAGTGCTCCAGTTTCCCTCTCTCTCCTAGCCCTGTGTGTTCATGAAGCACAGTCATTTTCACTCAGCTAAGCCTTGAAACGGCCAATCGAAGCCGAACACTTTGAAACGTTTAAAGATTCTGACAGTGTGGTAAAGAACTACAACTGGGAAATGTGATAGAAAATAGTGATTCTGACCAATTAGATGTGTCGACGCCTCTGTGAGACAACATTTCATCGTCATCATCGTCATCATCGTCATCACCACACCACAGTTTGTGCTGTCTTGCCAACTCCACCTAACTCAGGCTAGAAACAGATCTGTAACTCAGGCTAGAAACAGATCTGTAACTCAGGCTAGGAACAGATCTGTAACTCAGGCTAGGAACAGATCTGTAACTCAGGCTAGAAACAGATCTGTAACTCAGGCTAGAAACAGATCTGTAACTCAGGCTAGAAACAGATCTGTAACTCAGGCTAGAAACAGATCTGTAACTCAGGCTAGAAACAGATCTGTAACTCAGGCTAGAAACAGATCTGTAACTCAGGCTAGAAACAGACCTGTAACTCAGGCTAGAAACAGACCTGTAACTCAGGCTAGAAACAGATCTGTAACTCAGGCTAGGAACAGATCTGTAACTCAGGCTAGAAACAGATCTGTAACTCAGGCTAGAAACAGATCTGTAACTCAGGCTAGAAACAGATCTGTAACTCAGGCTAGAAACAGATCTGTAACTCAGGCTAGAAACAGATCTGTAACTCAGGCTAGAAACAGATCTGTAACTCAGGCTAGAAACAGATCTGTAACTCAGGCTAGGAACAGATCTGTAACTCAGGCTAGAAACAGATCTGTAACTCAGGCTAGAAACAGATCTGTAACTCAGGCTAGAAACAGATCTGTAACTCAGGCTAGAAACAGATCTGTAACTCAGGCTAGAAACAGACCTGTAACTCAGGCTAGAAACAGATCTGTAACTCAGGCTAGAAACAGATCTGTAACTCAGGCTAGAAACAGATCTGTAACTCAGGCTAGAAACAGATCTGTAACTCAGGCTAGAAACAGATCTGTAACTCAGGCTAGGAACAGATCTGTAACTCAGGCTAGAAACAGATCTGTAACTCAGGCTAGAAACAGACCTGTAACTCAGGCTAGAAACAGAACTCGTTGTGGGCTATACTCGGCCTTGTCTTAGGACGGTAAGTTGGTGGTTGGAGACATCCCTCTAGTGGTGTGGGGGCTGTGCTTTGGCAAAGTGGGTGGGGTTATATCCTGCCTGTTTGGCCCTGTCCGGGGGTATCATCGGATGGGGCCACAGTGTCTTCTGATCCCTCCTGTCTCAGCCTCCAGTATTTATGCTGCAGTAGTTTATGTGTCGGGGGGCTAGGGTCAGTCTGTTACATCTGGAGTATTTCTCTTGTCTTATCCGGTGTCCTGTGTGTATTTAAATATGCTCTCTCTAATTCTCTCTTTCTCTCTTTCTGTCTTTCTCTCGGAGGACCTGAGCCCTAGGACCATGCCTCAGGACTACCTGGTATGATGACTCCTTGCTGTCCCCAGTCCACCTGGCCGTGCTGCTGCTCCAGTTTCAACTGTTCTGCCTGCGGCTATGGAACCCTGACCTGTTCACCGGACGTGCTTGTTGCACCCTCGACAACTACTATGATTATTATTATTTGACCATGCTGGTCATTTATGAACATTTTAACATTTTAACATTTTGACCATGTTCTGTTATAATATCCACCCTGCACAGCCAGAAGAGGACTGTCCACCCCTCATAGCCTGGTTCCTCTCTAGGTTTCTTCCTAGGTTTTTGGCCTTTCTAGGGAGTTTTTCCTAGGGAGTTTTTCCTAGCCACCGTGCTTCTTTCACATGCTTTGCTTGCTGTTTGGGGTTTTAGGCTGGGTTTCTGTACAGCACTTTGAGAATATCAGCTGATGTACGAAGGGCTATATAAAAATAAATTTGATTTGATTTGATTTGATCTGTAACTCAGGCTAGAAACAGATCTGTAACTCAGGCTAGAAACAGATCTGTAACTCAGGCTAGAAACAGACCTGTAACTCAGGCTAGAAACAGATCTGTAACTCAGGCTAGAAACAGATCTGTAACTCAGGCTAGAAACAGACCTGTAACTCAGGCTAGAAACAGATCTGTAACTCAGGCTAGAAACAGATCTGTAACTCAGGCTAGAAACAGATCTGTAACTCAGGCTAGAAACAGATCTGTAACTCAGGCTAGAAACAGATCTGTAACTCAGGCTAGAAACAGATCTGTAACTCAGGCTAGAAACAGATCTGTAACTCAGGCTAGAAACAGATCTGTAACTCAGGCTAGAAACAGATCTGTAACTCAGGCTAGAAACAGATCTGTAACTCAGGCTAGAAACAGATCTGTAACTCAGGCTAGAAACAGATCTGTAACTCAGGCTAGAAACAGACCTGTAACTCAGGCTAGAAACAGATCTGTAACTCAGGCTAGAAACAGATCTGTAACTCAGGCTAGGAACAGATCTGTAACTCAGGCTAGAAACAGATCTGTAACTCAGGCTAGAAACAGATCTGTAACTCAGGCTAGAAACAGATCTGTAACTCAGGCTAGAAACAGATCTGTAACTCAGGCTAGGAACAGATCTGTAACTCAGGCTAGAAATAGATCTGTAACTCAGGCTAGGAACAGATCTGTAACTCAGGCTAGAAACAGATCTGTAACTCAGGCTAGAAACAGATCTGTAACTCAGGCTAGAAACAGATCTGTAACTCAGGCTAGGAACAGATCTGTAACTCAGGCTAGAAACAGATCTGTAACTCAGGCTAGAAACAGATCTGTAACTCAGGCTAGAAACAGATCTGTAACTCAGGCTAGAAACAGATCTGTAACTCAGGCTAGAAACAGACCTGTAACTCAGGCTAGAAACAGATCTGTAACTCAGGCTAGAAACAGACCTGTAACTCAGGCTAGAAACAGATCTGTAACTCAGGCTAGAAACAGATCTGTAACTCAGGCTAGAAACAGACCTGTAACTCAGGCTAGAAACAGATCTGTAACTCAGGCTAGAAACAGATCTGTAACTCAGGCTAGAAACAGATCTGTAACTCAGGCTAGGAACAGATCTGTAACTCAGGCTAGAAACAGATCTGTAACTCAGGCTAGAAACAGATCTGTAACTCAGGCTAGAAACAGATCTGTAACTCAGGCTAGGAACAGATCTGTAACTCAGGCTAGGAACAGACCTGTAACTCAGGCTAGAAACAGATCTCTTAGAAGTGGACAGAATAAGTGTCTCTCCCGCCGTAGAAACAAAATGATACAGATCACGGGGATCAACAGTGAAGTCCAGAGACTGATGACACTAACAGGTTCGAATGACACTGATACCAACTCCATTGTGAGTC
>NC_138314.1:46832500-46862500 GCF_965601325.2 Salmo salar
AGGAAAACTACAAGTAGAGGACAAGAAAACTACAAGTAGAAGACAGGAAAACTACAAGTAGAGGACAAGAAAACTACAAGTAGAGGACAGGACAACTACAAGTAGAGGACAAGAAAACTACAAGTAGGGGGGACTAGAGCAACAGAACCAACACAACTGCTACATACAGAGAAGTCTGGCAATAAGAGCTGAGCGTATTACTACAAAGAAGTCTCAGTGAGTTATTAAGATAACTTTAATAAACAACCTGAAATAATCTAAAATCAGGTATGTGTTTTCAGTTGTTTATTCAACAAGACCATGCCCATTTCAAGCTTATCTTTCTAAAATATAAACAGTTAATGCAGAATATTTTGGAGAGTTAGCTGGCTAAGAAACAAACTAACCCTAACCCTGGTAGTATAGGATAAACTAACCCTAACCCTGGTAGTATAGGATAAACTAACCCTAACCCTGGTAGTATAGGATAAACTAACCCTAACCCTGGTAGTATAGGATAAACTAACCCTAACCATGGTAGTATAGGATAAACTAACCCTAACCATGGTAGTATAGGATAAACTAACCCTAACCCTGGTAGTATAGGATAAACTAACCCTAACCCTGGTAGTATAGGATAAACTAACCCTAACCCTGGTAGTATAGGATAAACTAACCCTAACCCTGGTAGTAGAGGATAAACTAACCCTAACCCTGGTAGTATAGGATAAACTAACCCTAACCCTGGTAGTATAGGATAAACTAACCCTAACCATGGTAGTATAGGATAAACTAACCCTAACCCTGGTAGTATAGGATAAACTAACCCTAACCCTGGTAGTATAGGATAAACTAACCCTAACCCTGGTAGTATAGGATAAACTAACCCTAATCCTGGTAGTATAGGATAAACTAACCCTAACCCTGGTAGTATAGGATAAACTAACCCTAACCCTGGTAGTATAGGATAAACTAACCCTAACCCTGGAAGTATAGGATAAACAAACCCTAAACCTGGTAGTATAGGATAAACTAACCCTAACCCTGGTAGTATAGGATAAACTAACCCTAACCCTGGTAGTATAGGATAAACTAACCCTAACCCTAACCCTGGTAGTATAGGAGAAACTAACCCTAACCCTGGTAGTATAGGATAAACTAACCCTAACCCTGGTAGTATAGGATAAACTAACCCTAACCCTGGTAGTATAGGATAAACTAACCCTAACCCTAACCCTGGTAGTATAGGAGAAACTAACCCTAACCCTGGTAATATAGGATAAACTAACCCTAACCCTGGTAGTATAGGATTAACTAACCCTAACCCTGGTAGTATAGGATAAACTAACCCTAACCCTGGTAGTATAGGATAAACTAACCCTAACCCTGGTAGTATAGGATAAACTAACCCGAACCCTGGTAGTATAGGATAAACTAACCCTAACCCTGGTAGTATAGGATAAACTAACCCTAACCCTGGTAGTATAGGATAAACTAACCCGAACCCTGGTAGTATAGGATAAACTAAACCTGGTAGTATAGGATAAACTAACCCTAACCCTGGTAGTATTGGATAAACTAACTCTAACCCTGGTAGTATAGGATAAACTAACCCTAACCCTGGTAGTATAGGATAAACTAACCGTGGTAGTATAGGAGAAACTAACCCGAACCCTGGTAGTATAGGATAAACTAACCCTAACCCTGGTAGTATAGGATAAACTAACCCTAACCCTGGTAGTATAGGATAAACTAACCCTAACCCTGGTAGTATAGGATAAACTAACCCTAACCCTGGTAGTATAGGATAAACTAACCCTAACCCTGGTAGTATAGGATAAACTAACCCTAACCCTGGTAGTATAGGATAAACTAAACCTGGTAGTATAGGATAAACTAACCCTAACCCTGGTAGTATTGGATAAACTAACTCTAACCCTGGTAGTGTAGGATAAACTAACCCTGGTAGTATAGGATAAACTAACCCTAACCCTGGTAGTATAGGATAAACTAACCCTAAACCTGGTAGTATAGGATAAACTAACCCTAACCCTGGTAGTATAGGATAAACTAACCCTAACCCTGGTAGTATAGGATAAACTAACCATGGTAGTATAGGATAAACTAACCCTAACCCTGGTAGTATTGGATAAACTAACCCTAAACCTGGTAGTATAGGATAAACTAACCCTAAATCTGGTAGTATAGGATAAACTAACCCTAAACCTGGTAGTATAGGATTAACTAACCCTAATCCTGGTAGTATAGGATAAACTAACCCTAACCCTGGTAGTATAGGATAAACTAACCGTGGTAGTATAGGATAAACTAACCCTAACCCTGGTAGTATAGGATAAACTAACCCTAACCCTGGTAGTATAGGATAAACTAACCCTAACCCTGGTAGTATAGGATAAACTAACCCTAATCCTGGTAGTATAGGATAAACTAACCCTAACCCTAACCCTGGTAGTATAGGATCAACTAACCCTAACCTTGGTAGTATAGGATAAACTAACCCTAACCCTGGTAGTATAGGATAAACTAACCGCTACGATGGCGTCCGCCGTTTGAGTTACTCCAGGAAGTGACGTTGTAGAAGGCTGACTGGGGTACTGCAGGCTAGCTCAGTGCTGCCCCCTCTCATTGACTAACTCAAGTTGAAGGCTGACCGGGGTACTGCAGGCTAGCTCAGTGCTGCCCCCTCTCATTGACTAACTCAAGTTGAAGGCTTACCGGGGTACTGCAGGCTAGCTCAGTGCTGCCCCCTCTCATTGACTAACTCAAGTTGAAGGCTGACCGGGGTACTGCAGGCTAGCTCAGTGCTGCCCCCTCTCATTGACTAACTCAAGTTGAAGGCTTACCGGGGGGGGTACTGCAGGCTAGCTCAGTGCTGCCCCCTCTCATTGACTAACTCAAGTTGAAGGCTGACCGGGGTACTGCAGGCTAGCTCAGTGCTGCCCCCTCTCATTGACTGACTCAAGTCAAAGGCTAATTCTGGGTACTGCACTCCTATAGCAACTAAATTATCCTTAGAATTATCCTTTAACTTCTTCCGTGTGCAAATTTTCAAAAATGATCGGTTCAAGAACATACATCTGGTGTTTTAGAAACTATTTGTCGGTCTTGAACTTCCGCGGCTTCAATGAGAGGGGGGGGAAGTCATCCTCCCCTGGCGACAACGGACAGTTACCAGTGTTTCTGTTTGCTCTGAACATGACTCTGTGCGATATGCTTGAACTGCCTGTGTGAGATTAAAACCATTGTCTTCTTCTCTGATCCCTGTGATGTACTGTACTGTACTGTACTGTAGGCTGTGTGTCCTAAATGGCACTATAGTTCCTATAAAGCGCACTACTTTTGGCCAAGGGCACCCCATAGGAAAAAGGGTGCCATTTGGGACACTGCATTAGACACAAAAGGCTGATGGAATTCAAACTCAATGACAAAGGTCACCCTTCTTCAGCTCCAGGAGGATGTTACTGTATCCTTCCTGTCAGGAGATGCCATGTGTTTCTACACACACACACACACACGCACGCACGCACGCACGCACGCACGCATGCACACACACACACACACACACACACACACACACACACACACACACACACACACACACACACACACACACACATTCTTGTTCTCTCACAGTTTGAACCAGAAGTGATTATCACCATAGCCAGGTGGTAGAATGTCCTGCCCGGTACGTCGATGACTTTAAACTGATGTTGCTCATCCCAACATGGGCCAGTTGCTGCTCACTTTACACTTAACAATCCCCCAGGAGTCAACATGGGCCAGTTGCTGCTCACTTTACACTTAACAATCCCCCAGGAGTCAACATGGGCCAGTTGCTGCTCACTTTACACTTAACAATCCCCCAGGAGTCAACCTGGGCCAGGCGCTCACTTTACACTTACAATCCCCCAGGAGTCCATGGGCCAGTTGCTGCTCACTTTACACTTAACAATCCCCCAGGAGTCAACATGGGCCAGTTGCTGCTCACTTTCACTTAACAATCCCCCAGGAGTCAACATGGGCCAGTTGCTGCTCACTTTACACTTAACAATCCCCCAGGAGTCACCTGGGCCAGGCACTCATCTTCCCTAATGCCATGCGTTTCTTAGTACTCCTCTTCCTCAAAACCTTCCATGTTCCCTGTTCTCTCCCTGTTCTCTGTTCTCTCCCTGTTCCTCGTCCCTGTTATCTAACTGTTCTCTGTTCTCTCCCTGTTCTCTCTCTGTTCTCTCCCTGTTCTCTCCCTGTTCTCTCCCTGTTCTCTCCCTGTTCCCTGTTCTCTCCCTGTTCCCTGTTTTCTGTTCTCTCCCTGTTCTCCCCTTGTTCTCTCCCTGTCCTCTCCCTGTTCTCTCCCTGTTCTCTCTCTGTTCTCTCCCTGTTCTCTCCCTGTTCTCTCCCTGTTCTCTCCCTGTTCCCTGTTCTCTCCCTGTTCCCTGTTTTCTGTTCTCTCCCTGTTCTCCCCTTGTTCTCTCCCTGTCCTCTCCCTGTCCTCTCCCTGTTCTCTCCCTGTTCTCTCCCTGTTCTCTCCCTGTTCTCTCCCTGTTCTCTCCCTGTTCCCTGTTCTCTCCCTGTTCTCCCCTTGTTCTCTCCCTGTTCTCTCCCTGTTCTCTCCCTGTTCTCTCCCTGTTCACCCCTTGTTCTCTCCCTGTCCTCTCCCTGTTCTCTCCCTGTTCTCTCCCTGTTCTCTCCCTGTTCCCTCCTTGTTCTCTCCCTGTTCTCTCCCTGTTCTCTCCCTGTTCTCTCCCTGTTCTCCCCTTGTTCTCTCCCTGTTCTCTCCCTGTCTCTCCCTGTTCTCTCCCTGTTCTCTCCCTGTTCTCTCCCTGTTCTCCCCTTGTTCTCTCCCTGTTCTCTCCCTGTTCTCTCCCTGTTCTCTCCCTGTTCTCCCCTTGTTCTCTCCCTGTTCTCTCCCTGTTCTCTCCCTGTTCTCCCCTTGTTCTCTCCCTGTTCTCTCCCTGTTCTCTCCCTGTTCTCTCCCTGTTCTCCCCTTGTTCTCTCCCTGTTCTCTCCCTGTTCTCCCCTTGTTCTCTCCCTGTTCTCTCCCTGTTCTCTCCCTGTTCTCTCCCTGTTCTCCCCTTGTTCTCTCCCTGTTCTCTCCCTGTTCTCTCCCTGTTCTCTCCCTGTTCTCCCCTTGTTCTCTCCCTGTTCTCTCCCTGTTCTCCCCTTGTTCTCTCCCTGTTCTCTCCCTGTTCTCTCCCTGTTCTCCCCTTGTTCTCTCCCTGTTCTCTCCCTGTTCTCTCCCTGTTCTCTCCCTGTTCTCTCCTTGTTCTCTCCCTGTTCTCTCCCTGTTCTCTCCCTGTTCTCTCCCTGTTCTCTCCCTGTTCTCTCCCTGTTCTCCCCTTGTTCTCCCCTTGTTCTCCCCTTGTTCTCTCCCTATTCTCTCCTTGTTCTCTCCCTGTTCTCTCCCTGTTCTCTCCCTGTTCTCCCCTTGTTCTCTCCCTGTTCTCTCCTTGTTCTCTCCCTGTTCTCTCCCTGTTCTACCCTTGTTCTCTCCCTGTTCTCCCCTTGTTCTCCCCTTGTTCTCTCCCTATTCTCTCCTTGTTCTCTCCCTGTTCTCTCCCTGTTCTCTCCCTGTTCTCCCCTTGTTCTCTCCCTGTTCTCTCCTTGTTCTCTCCCTGTTCTCTCCCTGTTCTCCCCTTGTTCTCTCCCTGTTCTCTCCCTGTTCTCTCCCTGTTCCCTGTTCTCTCCCTGTTCCCTGTTCTCTCCCTGTTCTATCTGGATGTTACTCATTGACTGTTACCAGTATTAACGGTTTATACATGTGATTAATCCTATCAGCTTCCCCTCCCGCTCTGCTTTAAATCTCTGGAAACAGACAGACTCCCTCTTTCTCAGGAAACAGACAGTGTGAATTCCTTCCTTCCTTCTATTTTATTTATATTTTTACTCAACCATCAGTTCATAATAAACATGTTTTTTCTTTCCGTCTCACTCTCTCTCTCTGTCTCTCTCTCGCGCTCATTTTCTCTCTCTCTCTGTCTCTCTCTCTCTCTCTCTCGCTCTCTCTCTCTCTCTCTCTCTCTCTCTCTCTCACTCGCTCTCTCTCTCTGTCTCTGTCGGTCACTCTGTCTCTGTCTCTCTTGTTGCCCCTTAATCCAAGCACACTTTGAGGTGTTAGGAGGGGTCATTGAGGGGTGCCATGGCTGTGCCCCTGAGCTGTTTGCAGCGATGTTGAAATGAGGAATAGTCTCCTCCGTTAAGGTACCAAAGGCTTTTCCATTGCATTCTCCACCAATGTCGACCTAATGATGGGATGCCACACAATGTATAAGAACGAATGTATTGCTGACTCGTTCAGTTGGGCCCCTGTCGTCGTTTCGATGGGGCCTGGAAATGCTTGTTAGGGAAGGGCTTTCACATGTAATGGAACTGTATTGACGCTCAGAAACATTCCCAACCAGGTGAAGCTTGAAAATGGGGCCTGAAGACTTGTTGTTTATTAAAATACCAGGCCCATCACCATGCGATTAATAGACGCTGTATGAATATGTGTGATAACTGATGTTAAGTGGGACGAGTAGGGCACCCCAACCCCCCCTTCATGTGTCAGGGATCGGGAACTCCTCGCCCTGCTTCACGACCTTCAAAAGGGGGGCCCACTCTGGCTTTGATTCTCTACACAAGAATAGAAAAACATATTTTGGCCCTGACATTTCACTGCCATATGCTAAAATATACCCGCCAAGCTAATCACAAAATCTATATTCCTTGATGGCGCCTGCCTGAATTCCCCCACCACTTCATTCTCCCCCTCCCTCCCTCCTCCTCCTCCCTCTCCTTGTCCTCCTCGACAATTACTTGAATTACTAGTTTATTGGCAAAGTAGGCAAACTTAAGCATGAAATTCCAACAAAAAATGATGAGCCATCATATTCATTTCATAAAATATCTAATAATGAAAGAAAAGCATTGTAATTTTGAATTCTGTAAAGTTAGCGTGTCATTAACGAGAAATTAACTGGTTTCTAACGACCTAGATGGAAAGCTACTGAGGATGGTAGCTGATTATATTCCCTCTCCTGTTTGTCATATCTTTAGTCTGAGTCTGGAGAAAAGTGTTTGTCCTCAGACCTGGAGGGCAGTAAAAGTCATTCCGCTACCCAAGAATAGTAAAGCACCTTTTACTGGTCCTAACAGCCGACCAATCAGCTTGCTGCCGACTCTTAGCCAAGTTTTGGAGAAAGAAAATGTGTTTGACCAGATACAATGCTATTTCTCTGTAAACAAATTAACAACAGTCTTTCAGCATGTTTATAGAGAAGGGATGCAATGACAATGTACTGTACTGACAAAAAAAATGACTGATGATTGGCTGAAAGAAATTGATAATAAGAAGATTGTGGGAGCTGTTTTGTTAGATTTCAGTGCAGCCGTTGATATTATTGACCATAATCTGTTAATGAAAAAAACGTACACTAATATTCAAAAGTTTGGGATCACTTAAATCAAATCAAATTAAATCAAATGTATTTATATAGCCCTTCTTACATCAGCTGATATCTCAAAGTGCTGTACAGAAACCCAGCCTAAAACCCAGCCCTAAAGCTTAGAAATGTCTTTGTTTTGAAAGAAAAGCCCCTTTTTTTGTCCATTAAAATAACAACAAATTGATCAGAAATACAGCGTACACATTGTTAATGTTGTAAATGAATATTGTAGCTGGAAACGGCAGATTTTTTAATGGAATATCTACATAGGCGTACAGAGGCCCATTATCAGCAACCATCACTCCTGTGTTCCAATGGCACGTTGTGTTAGCTAATCCAAGTTTATCATTTTAAAAGGCTAATTGATCATTGAAAACCCTTTTGCAATTATGTTAGCACAGCTGAAACCTGTTGTTCTGATTGAAGAAGCAATAAAACTGGCCTTCTTTAGACTAGTTGAGTATCTGGAGCATCAGCATTTGTGGGTTCGATTACAGGCTCAAAATGGCCAGAAACAAAGACCTTTCTTCTGAAACTTGTCAGTCTATTCTTGTTCTGAGAAATGAAGGATATTCCATGCGAGAAATTGCCAAGACACTGAAGATCTCGTACAACGCTGTGTGCTACTCCCTTCATAGAACAGCGCAAACTGGCTCTAACCAGAATAGAAATAGGAGTGGGAGGCCCCGGTGCACAACTGAGCAAGAGGACAAGTACATTAGAGTGTCTAGTTTGAGACACTCCTCCAAATCTGGACCCTTCTGGGAGGGAGAGGAGTCCACAGCTGCAGTGTATTTTTGCTTAAGCCTAAGATTCTCCCACTTCTTTTTCACCCATGCGGGTGACAGCTGGCCCCTCCAGCACACACTCCTTCACGTAGATCCTGAGAAGACATAAGATAACCTTCAAAATTAACCAAAACATGAGTAGTGTTGTGTGAACTTTTTGTAGATAGGCTGCCACATTCTTTATCAAATTGGAGGGAAAGAAGGTGAAACCGTAACGAGTGGAGCTTACCATTTACTTTCATCATAACAGGGGCGTATTCAAAACCTTAAACGGAAGGTTTAATGGAACGAAATGGGGAGGGACCTTAATAATTTTGCCCAATAGAAACTCTCATTTTGCTTCCGTTTGGTTCTTAACCTCTCTCGGGTATGTGGGACGAAATCTTCCCACCCTATTCAACAGCCAGTGAGAAATCAGAGCGCCAAATTTAAAACCACAAAATGTCATAATTCAAAGTTCTCAAACATAGGACTATTTTACACCATTTTATAGATACACTTCTCCTGAATTGAACCACGTTGTCCGATTTCCAAAAGGCTTTACAGCGAAAGCAAAACATTAGATTATGTTAGGAGAGTACATCGACACAATAACCACACAGCCATTTTCTAAGCAACTAGCATGCATCACAAATACGCTTCAAACAACTTTCTAAAGACTGTTGACATCTAGTGGAAGCCTTAGGAAGTGCAAAATGAACCCTAACTCACCGTGTGTTCGATTGGCAATGACTTGAAAGGACTACAAGCACCAGAATTCTCACTTCCTGCTTAGATTTTTCTCAGGATTTTGCCTGCCATATGAGTTGTGTTATACTCACAGACATGATTCAAACAGTTTTAGAAACTTCAGAGTGTTTTCTATCCAAATCTACTAATAATATGCATATTCCAGTTCCTGGGCCCGAGTAGTAGGCCGTTAAATTTGGGTACGTTTTTCATCCGGCCGTGAAAATACTGCCCCCTACCCTAGTGAAGTTAAACGGTAAACGGTGTGGTGTAAATTCAAGAAGTCAATATTAAATGAATGATTATCAGTTAATTACAGTTAATTACAGTTAATTACAGTTACAGTTACAACAAACACACGTACAAAGTACAAAAATGGTTTATAAAAAAAGAAAATAATGTACCCCTTTTTGTGGTGTCCAATTGGTAGTTACAGTCTTGCCTCGCTGCAACTCCCGTACGGACTCAGGAGAGGTGTGCGTCCTCCGAAACACAACTGCTTTTTGACAGAATGCCCACTTAACCCAGAAGCCAGCCTCACCAACATGCCAGAGGAAACACAGTACACCTGGAAACCGTGTCAGCATACACTGCGCCTGGCCCGCCACAGGAGTCGCTAGTGCGCGATGGGACAAGGACATCCCTGCCGGCCAAACACTCTCCTAACCCGGACGAAGCTGGGCCAATTGTGTACCGCCCCATGTGTCTCCCGGTCACGGCAGAGCCTGGACTTGTACCCAGAATCTCTAGTGGCACAGCCACTGCCTTAGACCACTGCACCACTCGGGAGGCCACCAACTACAAGTCTGTCACAAGCTCCCCCGGTGCAGTCCCTTCAAGTCCTCTTATATACTGCCACACAAAAGGGGGTTGGTTCCTGCAGGTGACTGGCTGTTATCTTCCCAAGAAACTGAGCAATGTCTCCTATCTTAACTTCCAGAACATATTCTGGGCGTTCTGCCAATTGATCTGAGGAGGAGGTCACAGTTATCTGCACGAACCAAGATAGAGAGGAGAGAAGATGCCTACTGTGTACAATTCAAGTCTCTTTTTTTTTTGGCAACAGAAATTAGCGTTTCTATTGGACAGGTTCAGCATACAGGGAGGGACCTACCTGAATCTGTCCAATAGAAACAGCATACGGGGAGGGACCGACCTGAATCTGTCCAATAGAAACACTCGTTTTTGTTGCAAAACAGAACGTTTTGCAGCTGTTTGGAGTAATGATTACACCCCAATTGGTAATGAAACTAGCTAGCTATCCAACTAGGTTAACGTTAACGTTAGACATGAAGTTGCCACTCGACAGCAAGTCAGTAGCGTATCCACATATCTAACTGAAAGCTGATTATCAGTTGTTGTCAATGCCGAAATGGTTATGACATCCGTTATTTAAAGTATACTCGATTTTCAAAATGTTAAAATACTATAAAGCTTTATTTTTGTTTCTCTTTTTGCATACTCAAAAGGCCTACTATCTAGGACGCAAGTAGGGTACACATGGGGACACAAGTAGGGTACACGTGGGGACACAAGTAGGGTACACATGGGGACACATGCATAGAATCGTGAGGATCACAATATGTAACACATAGGCACCTAAATATCATAATATCATGATAATATGGTATCGTGAGGTCCCTGTCCATTCGTAGCCCTAGACAGACGAAAAGACAGGCAGACAGACAGACAGACAGACAGACAGACAGACAGACAGACAGACAGACAGACAGACAGACAGACAGACAGACAGACAGACAGACAGACAGACAGACAGAGAGAGATGAAAAGATAGACATGCAGACAGACAGACAGACAGACAGACAGACAGACAGACAGACAGACAGACAGACAGACAGACAGACAGACAGACAGACAGACAGACAGACAGACAGACAGAGATGAAAAGATAGACATGCAGACAGAGACGGAAAGATAGACAGACAGACAGAAATGACAGGCAGACAGAGAGACAGACAGGCTATGATGCAGTACCAAAGTCAGATACATTTCTTTTGTCTCAATCAACATAATACAAACTGGCTTCTTCAGTCTGTAGAAATCACATTGCGGTGACCACATCCAGTATGTAATTGTCTGGGGTTTTCACTAGTTCTTGGTTTAGTACAAAATGTAGATGAGCCGTTAGTATCTAGAGAGAAGCTAGGGGGCGGTGTAGCTTCACTCAAGGGCACCACTGGCCTACTCCACGTCTTTCCAGACTCCTCTCCACAGCACTGGTTTGATTTTATCAACATTATTTACCTTTAGAATTCTGACAATGATAAAGAATTGGGACAAAGGATTGTGTCGTGGGTTCTGACTGCGGTACCAGGGGACAGACAGAAAAGACAGGCAGACAGGTAGACAGAGACAGACAGATAGACAGACAGACAAGCAGACAGGCAGAAAGACAGGCAGACAGACAGAAAGACAGAAATACAGAGATAGAGACAGGCAGACAGGAAGACAGAGAGACAAGCAGGCAGACAGGCAGAAAGACAGGCAGACAGACAGACAGACAGACAGGCAGTCAGAAACACAGACAGACAGACAGAGACAGACAGACAGACAGACAAAACGATAGACAGAGAGACAGAGACAGACAGAGACAGACAGACAGGCAAAAAGACAAGCAAAAAGACAGGCAGAAAGACAGGCAGGCAGAAACACAGACAGACAGACAGACAGACAGACAGACAGACAGACAGACAGACAGACAGACAGACAGACAGACAGACAGGCAGAAAGACAGACAGAAAGACAGGCAGGCAGAAACACAGACAGACAGACAGACAGACAGACAGACAGACAGACAGACAGACAGACAGACAGACAGACAGACAGACAGACAGACAGACAGACAGACAGACAGATATGGAATAAGATTCCATTGGGGATGGAGACCAATTGAACTGGACCGAGTGATGTGGACCGCGCGCGCGCGCGCGCTGTCTGTCTGTCTGTCTGTCTGTCTGTCTGTCTGTCTGTCTGTCTGTCTGTCTGTCTGTCTGTCTGTCTGTCTGTCTGTCTGTCTGTCTGTCTGTCTGGGGTACTAAACTGTGTCTGGGGTAGTAATCCCTGTCTGGGGTACTAGTCTGTTCTCCACCTCCTCCTCCACCTCCTCCTACTCTTGTAACACCTCCACCTCCTCCTCCTCCACCTCCACCTCTCCGTCCTGCTCTGTCTCTGTCTCTGTCCCGTACTGTCCTGTCTCCGTCCTGTCTCTCTCCTGCCCTGTTTCTGTCCTATCTCTGTTCCGTCTCTGTGCTGTCTCTTTCCTGTCCTGTCTTCGTCCTGTCCTGTCTCTGTCCTGTCTCTGTCCTGTCTCAGTCCTGTCCTGTCTCTGTCCTGTCTCAGTCCTGTCCTGTCTCAGTCCTGTCCTGTCTCTGTCCTGTCTCAGTCCTGTCCTGTCTCTGTCCTGTCTCCGTCCTGTCCTGTCTCTGTCCTGTCTCCGTCCTGTCCTGTCTCTGTCCTGTCTCTGTCCTGTCCTGTCTTTGTCCTGTCTCCGTCCTGTCCTGTCTCTGTCCTGTCTCTTTTATGTCTCTGTCCTGTCCTGTCCAAGCCACTGTCCTGTCTGTCAGTCTATCGGGATGTTTTTGCAGCCAACGTGGAAAATAATGGTGTTGTGTTGTATAAACCATGGGAGAGGTGGCTCCAGTGCTTTGAGGTTAGGGTCGGGCGGATGTTTTTGTGGGATATTCCAAATGCTTGTATCACAAGAATCAAGTACATTTTTTATTTATTTTAAGAGCGTTTATGAATGCTTGTTCTCATGTTGTCTTTTTGGTCTTAGCGCCTTCTGTGCCGTGTGCACCTTCACATTTACACACCCGAAATCAAATCAAATTGTATTTGTCACATGCGCCGAACACAGCAGGTGTAGACCTTACAGTGAAATGCTTAATTACGAGCCCTTAACCAACAAGGCAGTTCAAGAAATAGAGTTAAGAAAATATATTCACTAAATAAACTAAAGTACATTTTTTAAATTAAAAGTAACACAATAAAATAACAATAGTGAGGCTATATACAGGGGGTACCGAGTCAATGTGTGGGGGTACAAGTTAGTCGAGGTAATTTATGCATAGATAATAAACAGTGTGTAGCTGCAGTGTACAACAAAATGGCGGTGGGGGGGGGGGGGGTCTCAATGTAAATAGTCAAAGTGGTCATTTGATTAATTGTTCAGTAGTTTTATGGCTTGGGGGTAAAAGCTGTTAATTAAGGAGCCTTTTTGGTTGTAGACTTGGCGCTCCGGTACTGCTTGCCGTGTGATAACAGAGAGAACAGTCTATGACTAGGGTGACTGGAGTCTTTGACAATTTTTTGGGCCTAGCTCTGACACCTCCTAGTATTTAGGTCCTGGATGGCAGGATGCTTGGCCCCAGTGATGTACTGGGCCATACGCACTACCCTCTGTAGAGCCTTACAGTTGGATACCGATCAGTTGCCATACCAGGTGGTGATGAAACCAGTCATTGATGCTCTTGATGGTGCAGCTGTATAACTTTCTGAGGATCTGGGGGACCCATACCAAATCTCCTGAAGGGGAAAAGGTGTTGTCCTTCCCTCTTCACGACTGTCTTGGTGTGTTTGGACCATGATAGTTCGTTGGTAATGTGGACACCAAGGAACTTGAAACTGTCTACCCGTTCCAGAACAGCCCCATCGATGTTAATGGGGGCCAGTTATGGTTGAACAGGGAGTACAGGAGGGGACTGAGCACGCACCCCTGAGGGGCCTCCGTGTTGAGGATCAGTGTGGCGAATGTGTTGTTACCTACCCTCACCACCTGGGGGGCGGCCTGTCAGGAAGTCCAGGATCCAGTTGCAGAGGGAGGTGTTTAGTCCCAGGATCCTTAGCTTATTGATGAGCTTTGAGGGTACTATGGTGTTGAACGCTGAGCTGTAGTCAATGAGTAGCATTCTCACATAGATGTTCCTTTTGTCCAGGTGTGAAAGGGCAGTGTGGAGTGCAATAGAGATTGCATCATCTGTGGATCTGTTGGTGCGGTATGCAAATTGGAGTGGGTCTAGGGTTTCTGGGATAATGGTGTTGATATGAGCCATGACCAGCCTTTCAAAGTACTTCATGGCTACAGACGTGAGTGTTACGGGTCGGTAGTCATTTAGGCAGGTTGCCTTGGTGTTCTTGGGCACAGGGACTATGGTGGTCTGCTTGAAACGTAGGTATTACAGACTCAGACAGGGAGAGGTTGAAAATGTCAGTGAAGACCCTTGCCAGTTGGTCAGCGCATGCTCGGAGTACACGTCCTGGTAATCTGTCTGGCCCTGCGGCCTTGTGAATGTTGACCTGTTTAAAGGTCTTACTGACATTGGCTGCGGAGAGCGTGATCACACAGTCGTCCGGAACAGCAATTCCATTCAGCAATGTTCCAACATCTAGTGGAAAGCCTTCCCAGAAGAGTGGAGGCTGTTACAGGAGCAAAGGGGGGGACCAACTCCATATTAATTCCCATGATTTTGGAATGAGATGTTATACGAGCAGGGTGTTCACATACATACGGTTTCACAGCGGACTGATATTTATTTATCCTTCCAGAGTTCAGAGAATTCTCCTCATTTACATGAAATGCAAAACACACAAAACCCTTTCTCCACAACAACAGTGAGGTGACGTCTCGCTGGGCCTTTCGGGGGAAATACGATCCCTTCATGGCACCTTATAAACACTCTTAAAACAAAAGGTTCCAAAAGAGTTCTTCCACTGTCCCCATAGGATAACCCTTTTTTGATCCAGGTAGAACCCTTTTGTGTTCCATGTAGAACCCTTTTGTGTTCCATGTAGAACCCTTTTGTGTTCCATGTAGAACCCTCTGTGGAAAGGGTTCTTTAAATGTTTCCCCTATGTGGAACGTCGAAGAACCTGTTTAGGTTCTAGATTATTTTTTCTCTAAGAGGGTAGTGCACTATTTTTGAACAAGACCCACAGAGCTCTGGTCTAAAGGTGAGCACTAAACAGGGAATAGGGCTCTGGTCTAAAGGTGAGCACTAAACAGGGAATAGGGCTCTGGTCTAAAGGTGAGCACTAAACAGGGAATAGGGCTCTGGTCTAAAGGTGAGCACTAAACAGGGAATAGGGCTCCGGTCTAAAGGTGAGCACTAAACAGGGAATAGGGCTCCGGTCTAAAGGTGAGCACTAAACAGGGAATAGGGCTCTGGTCTAAAGGTGAGCACTAAACAGGGAATAGGGCTCTGGTCTAAAGGTGAGCACTAAACAGGGAATAGGGCTCTGGTCTAAAGGTGATCACTAAACAGGGAATAGGGCTCTGGTCTAAAGGTGAGCACTAAACAGGGAATAGGGCTCTGGTCTAAAGGTGAGCACTAAACAGGGAATAGGGCTCCGGTCTAAAGGTGAGCACTAAACAGGGAATAGGGCTCTGGTCTAAAGGTGAGCACTAAACAGGGAATAGGGCTCTGGTCTAAAGGTGAGCACTAAACAGGGAATAGGGCTCTGGTCTAAAGGTGAGCACTAAACAGGGAATAGGGCTCTGGTCTAAAGGTGAGCACTAAACAGGGAATAGGGCTCTGGTCTAAAGGTGATCACTAAACAGGGAATAGGGCTCTGGTCTAAAGGTGAGCACTAAACAGGGAATAGGGCTCTGGTCTAAAGGTGAGCACTAAACAGGGAATAGGGCTCTGGTCTAAAGGTGAGCACTAAACAGGGAATAGGGCTCCGGTCTAAAGGTGAGCACTAAACAGGGAATAGGGCTCCGGTCTAAAGGTGAGCACTAAACAGGGAATAGGGCTCTGGTCTAAAGGTGAGCACTAAACAGGGAATAGGGCTCTGGTCTAAAGGTGAGCACTAAACAGGGAATAGGGCTCTGGTCTAAAGGTGATCACTAAACAGGGAATAGGGCTCTGGTCTAAAGGTGAGCACTAAACAGGGAATAGGGCTCTGGTCTAAAGGTGAGCACTGAACAGGGAATAGGGCTCTGGTCTAAAGGTGAGCACTAAACAGGGAATAGGGCTCTGGTCTAAAGGTGAGCACTAAACAGGGAATAGGGCTCCGGTCTAAAGGTGAGCACTAAACAGGGAATAGGGCTCTGGTCTAAAGGTGAGCACTAAACAGGGAATAGGGCTCCGGTCTAAAGGTGAGCACTAAACAGGGAATAGGGCTCCGGTCTAAAGGTGAGCACTAAACAGGGAATAGGGCTCCGGTCTAAAGGTGAGCACTAAACAGGGAATAGGGCTCCGGTCTAAAGGTGAGCACTAAACAGGGAATAGGGCTCCGGTCTAAAGGTGAGCACTAAACAGGGAATAGGGCTCTGGTCTAAAGGTGAGCACTAAACAGGGAATAGGGCTCTGGTCTAAAGGTGAGCACTAAACAGGGAATAGGGCTCTGGTCTAAAGGTGAGCACTAAACAGGGAATAGGGCTCTGGTCTAAAGGTGAGCACTAAACAGGGAATAGGGCTCTGGTCTAAAGGTGAGCACTAAACAGGGAATAGGGCTCTGGTCTAAAGGTGAGCACTAAACAGGGAATAGGGCTCTGGTCTAAAGGTGAGCACTAAACAGGGAATAGGGCTCTGGTCTAAAGGTGAGCATTGTATAGAGTATAGAGCTCTGGTTTAACGGAGAACACTATATATGGAACAGAGCTCTGGTCAAAAGGAGAGCATTATATAGGAATTAGAGCTCTGGTCTAAAGGGGAGCACTATATAGGGAATAGAGCTCAGAGTGTCCGACTGTCCTCCCGGCTAGACGACCCAACAGGTTCAGAGTGTCTGACTGTCCTCCTGGCTAGACGACCCGACAGGTTCAGAGTGTCTGACTGTCCTCCCAGCTAGACGACCCAACAGGTTCAGAGTGTCTGACTGTCCTCCCGGCTAGACGACCCAACAGGTTCAGAGTGTCTGACTGTCCTCCTGGCTAGACGACCCGACAGGTTCAGAGTGTCTGACTGTCCTCCCGGCTAGACGACCCGACAGGTTCAGAGTGTCCGACTGTCCTCCCGGCTAGATAACCGGACAGGTTCAGAGTGTCTGACTGTCCTCCCAGCTAGACGACCCAACAGGTTCAGAGTGTCCGACTGTCCTCCCGGCTAGACGACCCAACAGGTTCAGAGTGTCCGACTGTCCTCCCAGCTAGACGACCCAACAGGTTCAGAGTGTCCGACTGTCCTCCCGGCTAGACGACCCGACAGGTTCAGAGTGTCTGACTGTCCTCCCAGCTAGACGACCCAACAGGTTCAGAGTGTCCGACTGTCCTCCCGGCTAGACGACCCGACAGGTTCAGAGTGTCCGACTGTCCTCCCGGCTAGACGACCCGACAGGTTCAGAGTGTCTGACTGTCCTCCCAGCTAGACGACCCAACAGGTTCAGAGGGACAGACTGTCCTCCCGGCTAGACGACCCGACAGGTTCAGACTTTCAGTCTGTAAGAAGGAAAGGAAAAGATGAGAAGGAGGTGAGGTGACCTGAACCCCTTCTCTCTCTCTCTTCTGTCCCTCCATGGGGCTTGTTTTGGGGGAATGTTTCCTATCTGAGCGTTGCAACAGACGATGAAGTGGATTCACAGGGTAGACGGAGGTGCTGTGGCGCGGGTTAGATTGACACATGCACATACACCAAAGAGTCAAACAGATTGCCCACATATACTTCAAACAGTCACGGTGTGTGTCTACTTCAAACTGGCGCTGTGTTTTGTGGCTATTGTTAGGTTGTTTTGGCACGGGGCTGCAGAGTGACCCTTGTTCATAGTTATCTAGATCAGAGGGTTGTGGGGAAGGGAAGAGAACAGAGTGGGTTAGGGTACTCTGAGCTCTGTCTGTCTGTCTGTCTGTCTGTCTGTCTGTCTGTCTGTCTGTCTGTCTGTCTGTCTGTCTGTCTGTCTGTCTGTCTGTCTGTCTGTCTGTCTGTCTGTCTGTCTGTCTGTCTGTCAGTCTGTCTGTCTGTCTGGGGCTCCAAGTTTAAAGACCTCTGTTATATCAGTGTGATGAGGGTGGAGGAAACTGCTTCCCATTTCAATATGTTTGAAGCAGTTGGGTTTCATTACACTGTTTATCTGGTCTAATGTCTTTCTGCTGTGTTTCAGGTTATAGAACATTCACATACAAACCTCTTCTGTAGATTAGAACAGATATTGTCTGGCTTGTGGAATAAGGGAGAGGAGGGAGCGGAGGGAGAAGAAGGAGATGAGAGGAGGGAGAGAACGGAGACGAAGGAGAGGGGGAGAACAGAGGAGGGAGAGGAAGGAGTGGCGAAGAAGAAGAACAATGAGAGGAGAGAGAGAAGGGAGAGGAGAGGAGGGAGAGGAGGGAGTGGAGAGAGAGGATAGGAGGAAGGAGAGGAGGGAGAGGAAAGACGAGGCAGAGGAGGGAGATGAGAGAGAGGAGAGAAAGAAAGGAGGTACAGGAGAGGAGGGGAGGAGATGAGGAGAGTCAAAGGAGAGAGAGGACAGGAGGAGGGAGAGAAGGGGGGAGTGATAGCGAGAAGAGGGATGGATAGACAGAGAGGAGCGAGAGATAGGGACAGGAGAGGATTGAGAGATAGAGAGAGGCTCTATGGGGTTGGTTTGGAGAGAGAGAGAGAGAGAGAGAGTTATTTCTCATTTTTTTTGGTTTTTAAAATTAGATAAACACTCAAATTTAAAAAGAGTTCAAGACAAGTGATGAACAACAACTCTAAAAAAAAGTTTTTACTCTCGCTAGCTAGCTAAACAACAAAAACCTAGCCAGCAGGCTAACCAGATAGCCAGAAAAATTTAGCTAGAACAAACCTACCAAGGAGAGTTAATACAATTACATTAAGCGACCAAACTGAGTGAGTAAACCAAAAAGGAGCACGGACTCTAACATTAAACATATCTTCTGTATTTTTGTGTGAAGATTTTTCACTCTTTTTGCTGTTTTCTTTTAGCTAAATTAGCGCTAGCTAGTAACAGCAGCAGACAAACAAATCGGTTGCTATGGCAATGGGGCCGCAGGACAGAGCAGCAGAGCCCACAGGCACCATGTCCCCTCAGCGTTGAATCCATTCTCTACCCTCCAGAAGCCAAAAATGACACAACGAGGAAAGCTTTTAAACAGACACTACTAAAGGAGAGGCCAGAAACACTATTCGCCGACCTCTACAAAAACGGTGATGTGAGAAAATCTCATCTTTCTCACTGACCAGCCAAATGCTTGGTGCTCAGCAGTCTGCTCTCACTACCCATCCATAAAGACAGAGGGAATCTGTAACGGGTGGAAGCTGAAAATCAAAGAGACAGACGACCCTGACAGCACCATGATAACAATCAACCTCTACAAGACTGGGACTGTCATGGTGCCAGGTAACAGACTGGGACTGTCATGGTGCCAGGTACCAGACTGGGACTGTCATGGTGCCAGGTAACAGGCTGGGACTGTCATGGTGCCAGGTAACAGACTGGGACTGTCATGGTGCCAGGTACCAGACTGGGACTGTCATGGTGCCAGGTACCAGACTGGGACTGTCATGGTGCCAGGTAACAGGCTGGGACTGTCATGGTGCCAGGTAACAGACTGGGACTGTCATGGTGCCAGGTACCAGACTGGGACTGTCATGGTGCCAGGTACCAGACTGGGACTGTCATGGTGCCAGGTAACAGACTGGGACTGTCATGGTGCCAGGTACAAGACTGGGACTGTCATGGTGCCAGGTAACAGACTGGGACTGTCATGGTGCCAGGTACCAGACTGGGACTGTCATGGTGCCAGGTAACAGACTGGGACTGTCATGGTGCCAGGTCCCAGACTGGGACTGTCATGGTGCCAGGTACAAGACTGGGACTGTCATGGTGCCAGGTAACAGACTGGGACTGTCATGGTGCCAGGTAACAGACTGGGACTGTCATGGTGCCAGGTACCAGACTGGGACTGTCATGGTGCCAGGTACCAGACTGGGACTGTCATGGTGCCAGGTCCCAGACTGGGACTGTCATGGTGCCAGGTACAAGACTGGGACTGTCATGGTGCCAGGTAACAGACTGGGACTGTCATGGTGCCAGGTAACAGACTGGGACTGTCATGGTGCCAGGTACCAGACTGGGACTGTCATGGTGCCAGGTAACAGACTGGGACTGTCATGGTGCCAGGTAACAGACTGGGACTGTCATGGTGCCAGGTACCAGACTGGGACTGTCATGGTGCCAGGTAACAGACTGGGACTGTCATGGTGCCAGGTCCCAGACTGGGACTGTCATGGTGCCAGGTAACAGACTGGGACTGTCATGGTGCCAGGTACCAGACTGGGACTGTCATGGTGCCAGGTAACAGACTGGGACTGTCATGGTGCCAGGTAACAGACTGGGACTGTCATGGTGCCAGGTAACAGACTGGGACTGTCATGGTGCCAGGTAACAGACTGGGACTGTCATGGTGCCAGGTACCAGACTGGGACTGTCATGGTGCCAGGTAACAGACTGGGACTGTCATGGTGCCAGGTAACAGACTGGGACTGTCATGGTGCCAGGTAACAGACTGGGACTGTCATGGTGCCAGGTACCAGACTGGGACTGTCATGGTGCCAGGTAACAGACTGGGACTGTCATGGTGCCAGGTAACAGACTGGGACTGTCATGGTGCCAGGTAACAGACTGGGACTGTCATGGTGCCAGGTACCAGACTGGGACTGTCATGGTGCCAGGTAACAGGCTGGGACTGTCATGGTGCCAGGTAACAGACTGGGACTGTCATGGTGCCAGGTAACAGACTGGGACTGTCATGGTGCCAGGTAACAGACTGGGACTGTCATGGTGCCAGGTAACAGACTGGGACTGTCATGGTGCCAGGTACCAGACTGGGACTGTCATGGTGCCAGGTAACAGACTGGGACTGTCATGGTGCCAGGTACCAGACTGGGACTGTCATGGTGCCAGGTACCAGACTGGGACTGTCATGGTGCCAGGTAACAGACTGGGACTGTCATGGTGCCAGGTAACAGACTGGGACTGTCATGGTGCCAGGTAACATCAGGCTGGGACTGTCATGGTGCCAGGTAACAGACTGGGACTGTCATGGTGCCAGGTAACATCAGGCTGGGACTGTCATGGTGCCAGGTAACAGACTGGGACTGTCATGGTGCCAGGTAACAGACTGGGACTGTCATGGTGCCAGGTAACAGACTGGGACTGTCATGGTGCCAGGTAACAGACTGGGACTGTCATGGTGCCAGGTAACAGGCTGTTTGAAACAGACTTTCAGACCATTAAGGAGCGAGCAGAGAGAGAGAAGGACACCACCAGTGATATGCCCTCCCACAAGACAAACTCCCCCTGCACCACCCTCACCCCTACTATCCCCACCCAAAAAGGCACATCCAGCACCACCCTCACCCCTACTATCCCCACCCAAAAAGGCACATCCAGCACCACCCTCACCCCTACTATCCCCACCCAAAAAGGCACATCCAGCACCACCCTCACCCCTACTATCCCCACCCAAAAAGGCACATCCAGCACCACCCTCACCCCTACTATCCCCACCCAAAAAGGCACATCCAGCCCCACCCTCACCCCTACTATCCCCACCCAAAAAGACACATCCAGCACCACCCTCACCCCTACTATCCCCACCCAAAAAGGCACATCCAGCACCACCCTCACCCCTACTATCCCCACCCAAAAAGGCACATCCAGCACCTCTCTTCCCACCATAGTGGAGGACATGCCCCAGGAGGAGAGCCAACTCCCTCAGTGCAGAGCAGGCTCAGGCCCTCCTCACCACCATGGCTGCCATGAGGGATGAGTTCACCAGACTGGAGGGGGGAGGTGGTCCTGCTCAGGGAGAGCAAACAGCAACCAGACATCCTCACCTTAGAGGAGCTCCTAACCAAGGTGTAAACAGCAACCAGACCTTAGAGGAGCTCCTAACCAAGGTGCGGACAGAGCAGGACAGCAGCCTTGCAACACAGCTGAAAGCAAGAGAGAGACGGACTCAAGGGAGAGCTGGTTGATCTGACAAAGGAGGTGAGAGAGCTGGCTGATCTAACAAAGGAGGTGTGGGAGATGGCTGATCTACCAAAGGAGGTGAGAGAGCTCCAAAAAGACAGGCAGTGCAGTAATAACGACCTGACCTCACTAAGAGAGGAGCTGCAGGAGAGAAAGAGAACAGAGGACAGGCTGCAGGAGAGAAAGACGACAGGACAGGCTGCAGGAGAGAAAGAGAACAGAGGACAGACTGCAGGAGAGAAAGAGAACAGAGGACAGGCTGCAGGAGAGAAAGAGAACAGAGGACAGGCTGCAGGAGAGAAAGAGGACAGAGGACAGACTGCAGGAGAGAAAGAGAACAGAGGACAGGCTGCAGGAGAGAAAGAGAACAGAGGACAGCCTGCAGGAGAGAAAGAGAACAGAGGACAGACTGCAGGAGAGAAAGAGAACAGGCTGCAGGAGAGAACAGAGAACAGGCTGCAGGAGAGACAGAGAACAGAGGACAGGCTGCAGGAGAGAAAGAGAACAGGCTGCAGGAGAGAGAGAGAACAGAGGACAGGCTGCAGGAGAGAAAGAGAGCAGAGGACAGGCTGCAGGAGAGAAAGAGAACAGGCTGCAGGAGAGAACAGAGAACAGGCTGCAGGAGAGACAGAGAACAGAGGACAGGCTGCAGGAGAGAAAGAGAACAGAGGACAGGCTGCAGGAGAGAAAGAGAGCAGAGGACAGGCTGCAGGAGAGAAAGAGGACAGAGGACAGACTGCAGGAGAGAAAGAGGACAGGCTGCAGGAGAGAAAGAGAACAGAGGACAGGCTGCAGGAGAGAAAGAGAGCAGAGGACAGGCTGCAGGAGAGAAAGAGGACAGAGGACAGGCTGCAGGAGAGAAAGAGAACCGAGGACAGACTGCAGGAGAGACAGAGAACAGAGGACAGGCTGCAGGAGCAGCCAGATCACCACTCTATGACCTGCCATCACACAGCAGAGGAGCCCAGCTCAACCAACCAGACCTCCCCAGCCCTGCCTGCTGCACACCTCCTCCCCAACCCACAGAACAGCCTCCCGCTGACAGTGGCAGCCACCCACCAGCCCCCCCTCTACCCCCCCCCAGCTCCAACACCTACCAGCCCCCCCCCTCTACCCCCTCCAGTCCATAACAGACCAGCCCCCCTTCTACCCCCTCCAGTCCATAACAGACCAGCCCCCCCTCTACCCCCCCAGCTCCAACACCTACCAGCCCCCCCCCCTACCCCCTCCAGTCCATAACAGACCAGCCCCCCTTCTACCCCCCTCCAGTCCATAACAGACCAGCCCCCCCTCTACCCCTCCAGACCCAACACCCACCAGCCCTCCCTCTACCCCTCCAGTCCAGAAGAAACACTGTCTGACATCGTCCTGTTAGTTGACTCAAATGGGAAATTTGTTCAGGAGAATAAACGTTTCCCTTTGACATAAAAGGAGAAAGGTGTGGTGCCCCAACAACGCAGAGTGCCATGGAGCTGCTTGATAAGGCCCATCTCGGGTCGCCAAGCCACATAATCATACACACCGGAAGCAACGACCTGCGTGCTCAGCAGGAGAGGGTGGCCACTTCACTACGGGGAGTGATTGAGAAGGCCTCCGCAATCATCACCAACTCAAGAATTGTGGTGTCAACCCTTCTACAGAGGAAGGACTTCCACCCTGCCACAATCCAAAGAATAAACGCCAGCCTCTCCATGGGACTGTGCCCTGCGACCCAATGTACACCTGGCCCACCATCCCACCCTCGATCTGGACTGTCTCTATGACCATGTTCACCTGTACAGGGAGACAGTCCCCATCCTTGCCAAGACTCTCAAGGACGTCGCTTTAAACCGCAGCCCAACCTCTCAACCCAGGAACAGTGGAGCAATCCACCCCCCCCCCACCCGAGACAACACCCCAGACCAGCACCCTGGACCCCCCAGCCACGGCCACAGCACCACCAACCTCAACGCCCACCACAGCCAGCGCAGCACAGACCACCCCAGCCCAGCTTCAGAGCCACCCAGACGAGGCCTCCCTACCACTCCCCTCCTCCCCACTGCAGACCCACACCTGGAGGAGCCACAGCCCAGCAGGCAGGCCTACCACGCCCCTCCTCCCCACTGCAGACCCACACCTGGAGGAGTCACAGCCCAGCAGGCAGAACTATGCACAGTCTGTGAAAGGAGGCGACTGGCCCAGCCCCCATCAACCAAATGAGTGACATTAAACACATGCTAAGTCTACTATGCTCACATGTGATAGGCCGAGGGTCATGGATGCTCACATGTGATAGGCCGAGGGTCATGGATGCTCACATGTGATAGGCCGAGGGTCATATTAAGATGAGCACAACAACTCCACCCTCCTCACACTACATCCACCCAAGTGGCATAACACAAATGCTATCTTAAATGATAAACACCTAATTAAAAGGAATCACACAGGGCAGAGACTCAGGACAGGGCAGAGACTCAAGACAGGGCAGAGACTCAGGGCAGAGAGTCAGGGCAGGGCAGAGACTCAAGACAGGGCAGAGACTCAGGACAGGGCAGAGACTCAGGACAGGGCAGAGACTCAGGACAGGGCAGAGACTCAGGACAGGGCAGAGACTCAGGGCAGAGACTCAGGACAGGGCAGAGACTCAGGACAGGGCAGAGACTCAGGACAGGGCAGAGACTCAGGACAGGGCAGAGACTCAGGGGGAATGCTAATATGGTATAAATCTGAACTAACTCATTCAATCGAATTGATCAACACAGGAGAATTCTTTATCTGGTTAAAAATCAACAAAGAGGCAATCTTAACAGATAAAAACGTCTTCCTCTGTGCCACATACATTCCCCCCTCAGAGTCACCCTGCTTCAATGAAGAGAGTTTCTCCATTCTAGAGGGGGAGATGAGTCACTTTCAGGCCCAAGCCAACTTTTTAGCCTTAACATTCTCCTACAGCAATGAAGGTGTAAATTTGGTCGTTTGCAACATAAACTTTATATTTTACAAATTATCCTTGGCTAATCTAAAGACGCATAAGAACAAACCATAAAGAATAGATAATGACAAATGGTTTGACAATGATTGGAGAAATCTAAGGAAGTCATTGAGAAATATATCTAATTAAAAACACAGAGAACCAGACAACAAAAATATACGCCTTCAATATGGGGAAACACTGAAGCAATACAAACACACCCTAAGAACAAAAAAGGAACAGCACATTAGAAAACAGCTGGATGTAATTGAGGAATCCAGAGAATCAAACCACTTCTGGGAGAATTGGAATAAATTAAACAAACCTCATCATGAGGAATTGGCTATCCAACATGGGGATATGTGGAGAAATCACTTTGCAAACCTCTACAGCAATATAACAAAGAGCCCAGAACAAAAAGATATACAAGAACAATTACAAATCCTTGAATCAGCAGTCAAAGACTGTCAGAATCCTGTGGATACCCCAATTACAGAAGAAGAATTATTGGAAAAACTATGCACTCTTCAACCCAAAAAGGCCTGTGGTGCTATTTGAAATGATCAAATATACTCAACATTATCCTCACTGCAGGTATTTTCCCCGATATTTGGAACCAGGGATTGATCACACCAATCTATAAAAATGGAGTCAAATTTGACCCAAAATAATTACAGAGGAATTTGCTTTAACAGCAACTTGGGGAAAATTCTGTGCAGTACCATAAATTGCAGACTACATAATTTCATTGATGGTTAAATAAAGGTTAAATAAATAAAAAATAAAAAACATCCTGAGCAGAAGCCAGATTCAATTTTTTTTTGATCGTACAACAGACCACATTTACACCCTCCACACTCTAATTTACAAAAAAGTAAACCAAAACAAAAGGCAAAATCTTCTCGTGTTTTGTAGACTTCAAGAAAGCTTTTGATTCAATTTGGCACAAAGTTTTTTTCTATAGACTAATAGAAAGTGGTATTGGAGGGAAAACATGAAGACGTTATTAAATCAATGTACACTAAAAACAAATGTGCGGTTAAAAATTGGCAACAAGCAAACAGACTTCTTCTCTCAGGGACGTGGAGTGAAACAGGGCTGTCCAATAAGTCCAACACTATTTAACGTCTACATTAATGAATTAACAACAAGCAAACAGACTTCTTCTCTCAGGGACGTGGAGTGAAACAGGGCTGTCCAATAAGTCCAACACTATTTAACGTCTACATTAATGAATTAACAACAAGCAAACAGACTTCTTCTCTCAGGGACGTGGAGTGAAACAGGGCTGTCCAATAAGTCCAACACCATTTAACATCGACATTAATGAATTGGCCAAAACAGTAGAAGAATCTGCAGCGCCTGGTCTCACCCTACACAACACTGAAATCAAATGTCTGCTGTAGACAGATGACCTGTTGCTGCTGTCTCCCACTAAGGAGGGTCTGCTGTAGACAGATGACCTGGTGCTGCTGTCTCCCACTAAGGAGGGTCTACTGTAGACAGATGACCTGGTGCTGCTGTCTCCCACTAAGGAGGGTCTGCTGTCTCCCACTAAGGAGGGTCTACTGTAGACAGATGACCTGGTGCTGCTGTCTCCCACTAAGGAGGGTCTGCTGTAGACAGATGACCTGGTGCTGCTGTCTCCCACTAAGGAGGGTCTGCTGTAGACAGATGACCTGGTGCTGCTGTCTCCCACTAAGGAGGGTCTGCTGTAGACAGATGACCTGGTGCTGCTGTCTCCCACTAAGGAGGGTCTGCTGTAGACAGATGACCTGGTGCTGCTGTCTCCCACTAAGGAGGGTCTGCTGTAGACAGATGACCTGGTGCTGCTGTCTCCCACTAAGGAGGGTCTGCTGTAGACAGATGACCTGGTGATGCTGTCTCCCACTAAGGAGGGTGTGCTGTAGACAGATGACCTGGTGCTGCTGTCTCCCACTAAGGAGGGTCTGCTGTAGACAGATGACCTGGTGCTGCTGTCTCCCACTAAGGAGGGTCTGCTGTAGACAGATGACCTGGTGATGCTGTCTCCCACTAAGGAGGGTCTGCTGTAGACAGATGACCTGGTGATGCTGTCTCCCACTAAGGAGGGTCTGCTGTAGACAGATGACCTGGTGATGCTGTCTCCCACTAAGGAGGGTCTGCTGTAGACAGATGAACTGGTGCTGCTGTCTCCCACTAGGAGGGTCTGCTGTAGACAGATGACCTGGTGCTGCTGTCTCCCACTAAGGAGGGTCTGCTGTAGACAGATGACCTGGTGCTGCTGTCTCCCACTAAGGAGGGGCTGCTGTAGACAGAGGACCTGGTGCTGCTGTCTCCCACTAAGGAGGGTCTGCTGTAGACAGATGACCTGGTGCTGCTGTCTCCCACTAAGGAGGGTCTGCTGTAGACAGATGACCTGGTGCTACTGTCTCCCACTAAGGAGGGTCTGCTGTAGACAGATGACCTGGTGCTGCTGTCTCCCACTAAAGAGGGTCTGCTGTAGACAGATGACCTGGTGCTGCTGTCTCCCACTAAGGAGGGTCTGCTGTAGACAGATGACCTGGTGCTACTGTCTCCCACTAAGGAGGGTCTGCTGTAGACAGATGACCTGGTGCTGCTGTCTCCCACTAAGGAGGGTCTGCTGTAGACAGATGAACTGGTGCTGCTGTCTCCCACTAAGGAGGGTCTGCTGTAGACAGATGAACTGGTGCTGCTGTCTCCCACTAAGGAGGGTGTGCTGTAGACAGATGACCTGGTGCTGCTGTCTCCCACTAAGGAGGGTCTGCTGTAGACAGATGACCTGGTGCTGCTGTCTCCCACTAAGGAGGGTCTGCTGTAGACAGATGACCTGGTGCTACTGTCTCCCACTAAGGAGGGTTTACAGCAGCACCTAGATCATCTGCACTAGTTCTGTCAGACCTGGGCTCTGACCGTTAATCACAGGTTCTGTTAGACCTGGGCTCTGACTGTTAACCACAGGTTCTGTCAGACCTGGGCTCTGACCATTAACCACAGGTTCTGTTAGACCTGGGCTCTGACCGTTAATCACAGGTTAGACCTGGGCTCTGACCGTTAATCTAAAGAAAACAAATATAATGATATTCAAAAAAAGGTTCGGAAGTCAGGATGACCAATATAAATTCTATTTGGACACAGTTCTATTAGAACACACCCAAAAACTACACATATCTAGGACTAAATATCAGCAACACAGGAAGCTTTCAGATGGCTGTGAATGAGCTGAGAGACAACGCAAGAAGAGCATTCTATGCCATTAAAAGGAACATTAAATCAAATTTATAATTACAATTTGTCTGAAAATGTTCCAATCAGTTATAGAACCAATTTCTCTATATGGCAGTGAAGTATGGAGTCCACTGTCTAACAATGAATTTACCAAATGGGACAAACATCCAATTGAAATACTGCATGCAGAGTTTTGCCAGACTGTATTGCAAGTGCAAAGAAAAACTCCAAATAACACATGTAGAGCAGAATTGGGCCGATACCCCCCTCCTCATTCGAATAGAAAAAAAGAGCCATCAAATTTTACAACCATCTAAAAACAAATGACCCAAAAAACATTCCATCACACAGCTCTACAACGTCAAGAGATGAAACCAGAGAAGAGTCCCCTCAGCCAGCTGGTTCTGAGGCTCAGTTCACTAACCCAAACCAACACTCAGGACAGCACTCAGCCAGCTGGTTCTGAGGCTCAGTTCACTAACCCAAACCAACCCCATAGAGCCTCAGGACAGCACTCAGCCAGCTGGTTCTGAGGCTCAGTTCACTAACCCAAACCAACCCCATATAGCCTCAGGACAGCACTCAGCCAGCTGGTTCTGAGGCTCAGTTCACTAACCCAAACCAATCCCATAGAGACTCAGGACAGCACTCAGCCAGCTGGTTCTGAGGCTCAGTTCACTAACCCAAACCAACCCCATAGAGCCTCAGGACAGCACTCAGCCAGCTGGTTCTGAGGCTCAGTTCACTAACCCAAACCAACACTCAGGACAGCAGTCAGAAAATCTGGCCCAACCAAATCATCACAAAGCAAAAAGCTAAATATATATCACCTATTGGAAAGACACCACAAACAAATGTATTGGCTCTTAACCTGTTAGGGCTAGCAGGCAGGCCTAGGGTAGTGTCTAGGGGGTAGTGTCTAGCCTGTTAGGGCTAGCAGGCAGGCCTAGGGTAGTGTCTAGGGGGTAGTGTCTAGCCTGTTAGGGCTAGGGGGCACTATTTCACGACCGGGTGAAAATAACATACCCGATTTAATATGGTTACTACTCTTGCCCAGAAACTAGAATATGCATATAATTAGTATATTTGGATAGAAAACACTCTAAAGTTTCTAAAACTGTTTGAATGGTGTCTGTGAGTATATTTACATTACATTTACATTTAAGTCATTTAGCAGACGCTCTTATCCAGAGCGACTTACAAATTGGTGCATTCACCTTATGATATCCAGTGGAACAACCACTTTACAATAGTGCATCTAAATCTTTTAGGGGGGGGGGGGGGGGGGGGGTTAGAAGGATTACTTTATGCTATCCTAGGTATTCCTTAAAGAGGTGGGGTTTCAGGTGTCTCCGGAAGGTGGTGATTGACTCCGCTGTCCTGGCGTCGTGAGGGAGCTTGTTCCACCATTGGTGTGCCAGAGCAGCGAACAGTTTTGACTGGGCTGAGCGGGAACTGTGCTTCCTCAGAGGTAGGGAGGCGAGCAGGCCAGAGGTGGATGAACGCAGTGCCCTTGTTTGGGTGTAGGGCCTGATCAGAGCCTGAAGGTACGGAGGCGCCGTTCCCCGCACAGCTCCGTAGGCAACCACCATGGTCTTGTAGCGGATGCGAGCTTCAACTGGAAGCCAGTGGAGAGAGCGGAGGAGCGGGGTGACGTGAGAGAACTTGGGAAGGTTGAACACCAGACGGGCTGCGGCGTTCTGGATGAGTTGAAGGGGTTTAATGGCACAGGCAGGGAGCCCAGCCAACAGCGAGTTGCAGTAATCCAGACGGGAGATGACAAGTGCCTGGATTAGGACAGGCTCTTGAACTCATATGGCAGGCCAAAACCTGAGAAGATTCCATACAGGAAGTCTGACAATTTCTGGTCCTTCTGTTGCCTCTCTATCGAAAATAGAAAATATTAAAGCCTTTTTCAAATCGGACAATGTGGTTAGATTAACGAGAG
>NC_138314.1:46870000-46887500 GCF_965601325.2 Salmo salar
AGTTATAGACTGTTCTCTCTGTTATCACACGGCAAGCGGTACCGGACCGCCAAATCTACGACCAAAAAGCTCCTTAACAGCTTCTACCCCCAAGCCATAAGACTGCTGAACAATTAATCAATTGGCCACCCAGACTATTTACCCCCCCTTTGTTTTTACACTGCTGCTACTCACTGTTTATTATCTATGCATAGTCACTTTACAAATTACCTCGACTAACCTGAACCATACATTGACTCTGTACCGGTACCCCCTGAATATAGCCTCCACATTGACTCTGTACCGGTAACCCCTGTATATAGCCTCCACATTGACTCTGTACCGGTACCCCCTGTATATAGCCTCCACATTGACTCTGTACCGGTACCCCCTGTATATAGCCTCCACATTGACTCTGTACCGGTACCCCCTCTATATAGCCTCCACATTGACTCTGTACCGGTACCCCTTGTATATAGCCTCCACACTGACTCTGTACTGGTACCCCTTGTGTATAGCCTCCACATTGACTCTGTACCGGTACCCCCTGTATATAGCCTCCACATTGACTCTGTACCGGTACCTCCTGTATATAGCCTCCACATTGACTCTGTACCGGTACCCCCTGTATATAGCCTCCACATTGACTCTGTACCGGTATCCCCTGTATAAAGCCTCCACATTGACTCTGTACCGGTACCCCCTGTATATAGCCTCCACATTGACTCTGTACCGGTATCCCCTGTATATAGCCTCCACATTGACTCTGTACCGGTACCCCCTGTATATAGCCTCCACGTTGACTCTGTACCGGTACCCCCTGTATATAGCCTCCACATTGACTCTGTACCGGTACCTCCTGTATATAGCTTCCACATTGACTCTGTACCGGTACCCCCTGTATATAGCCTACACATTGACTCTGTACCGGTATCCCCTGTATATAGCCTCCACATTGACTCTGTACCGGTACCCCCTGTATATAGCCTCCACATTGACTCTGTACCGGTACTCCCTGTATATAGCCTCCACATTGACTCTGTACCGGTACCCCCTGTATATAGCCTCCACATTGACTCTGTACCGGTACCCCCTGTATATAGCCTCCACATTGACTCTGTACCGGTACCCCCTGTATATAGCCTCCACATTGACTCTGTACCGGTACTCCCTGTATATAGCCTCCACATTGACTCTGTACCGGTACCCCCTGTATATAACCTCCACATTGACTCTGTACCGGTACCCCCTGTATATAGCCTCCACATTGACTCTGTACCGGTACCCCCTGTATATAGCCTCCACATTGACTCTGTACCGGTACCCCCTGTATATAGCCTCCACATTGACTCTGTACCGGTACCCCCTGTATATAGCCTCCACATTGACTCTGTACCGGTACCCCCTGTATATAGCCTCCACATTGACTCTGTACCGGTACTCCCTGTATATAGCCTCCACATTGACTCTGTACCGGTACCCCCTGTATATAGCCTCCACATTGACTCTGTACCGGTACCCCCTGTATATAGCCTCCACATTGACTCTGTACCGGTACCCCCTGTATATAGCCTCCACATTGACTCTGTACCGGTACCCCCTGTATATAGCCTCCACATTGACTCTGTACCGGTACCCCCTGTATATAGCCTCCACATTGACTCTGTACCGGTACCCCCTGTATATAGCCTCCACATTGACTCTGTACCGTAACACCCTCTATATAGCCTCCACATTGACTCTGTACCGGTACCCCTTGTATATAGCCTCCACACTGACTCTGTACTGGTACCCCTTGTGTATAGCCTCCACATTGACTCTGTACCGGTACCCCCTGTATATAGCCTCCACATTGACTCTGTACCGGTACACCCTGTATATAGCCTCCACATTGACTCTGTACCGGTACCCCCTGTATATAGCCTCCACATTGACTCTGTACCGGTACCCCCTGTATATAGCCTCCACATTGACTCTGTACCGGTACCCCCTGTATATAGCCTCCACATTGACTCTGTACCGGTACCCCCTGTATATAGCCTCCACATTGACTCTGTACCAGTACCCCCTGTATATAGCCTCCACATTGACTCTGTACCGGTACCCCCTGTATATAGCCTCCACATTGACTCTGTACCGGTACCCCCTGTATATAGCCTCCACATTGACTCTGTACCGGTACCCCCTGTATATAGCCTCCACATTGACTCTGTACCGTAACACCCTCTGTATATAGCCTCCACATTGACTCTGTACCGGTACCCCTTGTATATAGCCTCCACACTGACTCTGTACTGGTACCCCTTGTGTATAGCCTCCACATTGACTCTGTACCGGTACCCCCTGTATATAGCCTCCACATTGACTCTGTACCGGTACACCCTGTATATAGCCTCCACATTGACTCTGTACCGGTACCCCCTGTATATAGCCTCCACATTGACTCTGTACCGGTACCCCCTGTATATAGCCTCCACATTGACTCTGTACCAGTACCCCCTGTATATAGCCTCCACATTGACTCTGTACCGGTATCCCCTGTATATAGCCTCCACATTGACTCTGTACCAGTACCCCCTGTATATAGCCTCCACATTGACTCTGTACCGGTACCCCCTGTATATAGCCTCCACATTGACTCTGTACCGGTACCCCCTGTATATAGCCTCCACATTGACTCTGTACCGGTACCCCCTGTATATAGCCTCCACATTGACTCTGTACCGGTACCCCCTGTATATAGCCTCCACATTGACTCTGTACCGGTACCCCCTGTATATAGCCTCCACATTGACACTGTACCGGTACCCCCTGTATATAGCCTCCACATTGACTCTGTACCGGTACCCCCTGTATATAACCTCCACATTGACTCTGTACCGGTACCCCCTGTATATAGCCTCCACATTGACTCTGTACCGGTACCCCCTGTATATAGCCTCCACATTGACTCTGTACCGGTACCCCCTGTATATAGCCTCCACATTGACTCTGTACCGTAATACCCTGTATATAGCCTCCACATTGACTCTGTACCAGTACCCCCTGTATATAGCCTCCACATTGACTCTGTACCGTAACACCCTGTATATAGCCTCCACATTGACTCTGTACCGGTACCCCCTGTATATAGCCTCCACATTGACTCTGTACCGGTATCCCCTGTATATAGCCTCCACATTGACTCTGTACCGGTACCCCCTGTATATAGCCTCCACATTGACACTGTACCGGTAACCCCCTGTATATAGCCTCCACATTGACTCTGTACCGGTACCCCCTGTATATAGCCTCCACATTGACTCTGTACCGGTACCCCCTGTATATAGCCTCCACATTGACTCTGTACCGTAATACCCTGTATATAGCCTCCACATTGACTCTGTACCAGTACCCCCTGTATATAACCTCCACATTGACTCTGTACCGTAACACCCTGTATATAGCCTCCACATTGACTCTGTACCGGTACCCCCTGTATATAGCCTCCACATTGACTCTGTACCGGTACCCCCTGTATATAGCCTCCACATTGACTCTGTACCAGTACCCCCTGTATATAGCCTCCACATTGACTCTGTACCGGTACCCCCTGTATATAGCCTCCACATTGACTCTGTACCGGTACCCCCTGTATATAGCCTCCACATTGACTCTGTACCGTACCCCTGTATATAGCCTCCACATTGACTCTGTACCGTACCCCTGTATATAACCTCATTATTGTTGTTATGTAATTTTCTGGTGTTACTTTTACATTTTATTACTTTAGTTTATTTCGGAAATATTTTCTTAACTCTTCTTGAACTGCATTGTTGGTTAAGGGCTTGTAAGTAATCATTTCACAGTAAGGTCTACACCTGCTGTATTTGACGCATGTGACAAATACAATTTGATTTGATATGTTGTGGAGTCGTGGAAACCAATATCTATCTTGTGTTATTAAGATAATGTGTTATAAAACGACGGCTATCACGCTCATCGTAAGAAGGAGACCAGCGTACTTAGAGTTCCACATGTTTAATAATAAAATAATAATAATAAATATGAAACTCACCAAAAACAATAGAGAAGAAAACGAAGCGTGACGTTCTGGGCTGCTCACAGGTAGCTACACAAAAACAAGATCCCACAATCACAGGTGGGGAAAAAGGGCTGCCTAAGTATGATTCCCAATCAGAGACAACGATAAAAAGCTGCCTCTAATTGGGAACCATACTAGGCCAACAAAGAAATAGACACATAAAAATATGCACACCCAAGTCACGGCCTGACCTAACCAAAATAGAGAATAAAACAGGCTCTCTAAGGTCAAGGCGTGACAATGGCTGATACAGTTTTGTACATTTGAATGCTGAATTAATAGAACCTAGCCCTAGCGTTTGAGAGAGCGGAGAACATTATTTTGATAGCAGGCCTTTATCCCAAATGACTCGACTCCCCTCGCATGGAGAGAAAACGAACTGCTCTTTATTTTTTTATTTTTTTCCCAGGGACTCATGAGGCTCATTTGAAATTTTCCTGACGCGGCAGGGAAATTATCCGTAACAAAATAACGATCCAGTTACGATCCAACATCTGTATAATTTTAAAAGCCAAGTGTATCTGTCACGAGCGGGTAGAACTGTTTTAAGGGTGAGTCAAGCGCAGGAGACTGAGGTCCGTTGGAACAAACTTGATTTAATAAATCCAAAGGCAAAATCCATATACGGCTGGGAGCACAACAGTCAAAAAGACTAAAAGAAGCTCCGCTCAAAAGGCAGACGGGGCGCAGCCCGGCAACCCTAATGCCTATACAATAAGTCCTAACCCAAACAATATAACACCACACGTAACAAAGAACAATCCCGCACGAATCCTAACTAAACACAGACAGACTAAATACCCCCCCCCCCCACTAATGACAAACACAAAACAGGTGCAATCAAAAAACAGACATGACTAACAGACACACAGATCGGTGGCAGCTAGTAGGCCGGCGACGACGATCGCCGAGCGCCGCCCGACCGAGGAGATGCGCCGCCTTCTGTGGACGTTGTGACAGTATCCAGTCTTATTCTATTCACCGCTCAATGTATCTATGGCCTCTCCTCCTCTCCACCTCCACCACGGAAAACGGAAAACAAGAAAACAGAATTCGTTTGATTTCTTGTTTTGTTTACTTTAGTTTTACGCAGAGGATGATGATGATGATGATGATGTTTTCTGCCTGAAATGCAACGTCCTCAGAGTCCGGTTGTCTTCACTCAACCATGAATGAAGGAAAAAGAGATCTGTCTACGGATAGATGTAGGAGGAAGTGTTGATTTGGGATATCCTCCTCCTCCTCCTCCTCCTCCTCCTCCTCCTCCTCCTCCTCAGTAGAAAACACAAATCTTCCGTGTGCTGTTAAAGAGGAACACTGTGTGTGGTTATATATGTGTGTGTGTGTGTGTGTTTGTGTGTTTGTGCGTGTGCGTGCATGCGTGAGTGAGTGTGTGGGTGCTCTTGCGTGTGTGTGAGTGTGTGTGTGTGTGTGTGTGTGTGTGTGCGTGTGTGCATGAGTGAGTGTGTGTGTGTGTGTGTGTGTGTGTGTGCGTGTGTGCATGAGTGAGTGTGTGTGTGCATGTGTGAGTGAGTGTGTGGGTGCTCTTGCGTGTGTGTGTGTGTGTGTGTGTGTGTGTACGTGTGTGCATGAGTGAGTGTGTGTGTGCGTGTGTGAGTGGGTGAGTGGGTGTGTGGGTCAGTCCTGTGCAGCGGAAATACTCAATCTAAAGACACACTGAGACATTCTGACTCACCACTGTGACACACACACCCACCCACCCACTACCCCGTTCTCCTCTCAGTAGCTAAATTGGGTAATGCATCTTTAACACCTTGTCCCATGCGATAGACGGGGGGCTAAGCAGGGCTCCTCATCACTAAACCACAATGTGTCACAGACCTCCCTTCGCCGGAAGTAAAGGAGAACTTTCATTCAGAATTTACATATTCCTCTTCTTCCTCTTCCTAGCTTAGGGATTCCGTCCATTCAAGTTGTTTTCCCTGACCTCAATATTCTTGCATGGCATCTTTGAGAGACTGAACTCTCTCTCTTTCTCTTTCTCTCTGTCTTTCTCTCTGTCTTTCTCTGTTTCTTTCTTTCTTTCTCTCTGTCTTTCTCTGTTTCTTTCTTTCTTTCTCTCTGTCTTTCTTTCTCTCTGTCTTTCTCTGTTTCTTTCTTTCTTTCTCTCTGTCTTTCTCTGTTTCTTTCTTTCTTTCTCTCTGTCTTTCTTTCTCTAATTGTCACAGTGGGAACAACATCCTCTATGCACTTCATGATGAACCAGAGGCGACCTGGAACATTTCCCAGTCTGCGTGATCGAAACAATCTTGAAGCATAGATTCAAGTTCCACAATCACAACTTGAGTTGTTAATCATGAAAAACACCTTTCTTTTTTTACCGGAGAGTTCGTTGTTCCTGTCCACCTGATGGACAGAGAACCCTGCTGGCTGAAGGGACGTGGACAATATATCCGGAGAGAGCCATGATTCTATAAAACAGAATATGTTATAGTCCCTGATGTCTCCCTGGAAGGAGATGCTCGCCCTGAGCTCGTCTGAATGATAATGGATGGTGTGTACACCGACTGAATCTGACTAGGGCCCCACTCCTTCTACCTCTTCTCTGGCGTGTGCATGTTGGTGCAGTCCCCAGGATTGCCTCTGGAAGTTCAAACAAAGGATCCAGGTCAGGGAAGTCAAATTTCTGCTAGAGTTACCGCCGATCTAATGTCCAAAAGTTATTTCTGGCTATAGGTAATAATACAAGAAATATTCTGGGAAAATAACGTAAGAAAAACCACTGAAAAAAAAACGCTGAAAAAAACCCACTGAAAAACCACTGAAAAAAAACCACTGAAAAAAAACACTGAAAAAAACCACTGAAAAAAACCACTGAAAAACCACTGAAAAAAACCACTGAAAAAAACCACTGAAAAAAACACTAAAAAACCACTGAAAAACCACTGAAAAACCACTGAAAAAAAACCACTGAAAAAACCACTGAAAAAAACCACTGAAAAAACCACTAAAAAACCACTGAAAAACCACTGAAAAACCACTGAAAAAAAACCACTGAAAAAAACCACTGAAAAAACCACTGAAAAACCACTGAAAAAAAAAACGCTGAAAAAAACCCACTGAAAAACCACTGAAAAAAACCACTGAAAAAAACCACTAAAAAAAACCACTGAAAAACCACTGAAAAACCACTGAAAAACCACTGAAAAAAAAACGCTGAAAAAAACCCACTGAAAAACCACTGAAAAAAAACCACTGAAAAAAACCACTGAAAAAAACCACTGAAAAAAACCACTGAAAAACCACTGAAAAAAACCACTGAAAAAAACCACTGAAAAAACCACTAAAAAACCACTGAAAAACCACTGAAAAACCACTGAAAAAAAACCACTGAAAAAAACACTGAAAAAAACCACTGAAAAAACCACTAAAAAACCACTGAAAAACCACTGAAAAACCACTGAAAAAAAACCACTGAAAAAAACCACTGAAAAAACCACTGAAAAACCACTGAAAAAAAAAACGCTGAAAAAAACCCACTGAAAAACCACTGAAAAAAACCACTGAAAAAAACCACAAAAAAAAAACCACTGAAAAACCACTGAAAAACCACTGAAAAACCACTGAAAAAAACCACTGAAAAAAACCACTGAAAAACCACTGAAAAAAACCACTGAAAAAACCACTAAAAAACCACTGAAAAACCACTGAAAAACCACTGAAAAAAAACCACTGAAAAAAACCACTGAAAAAAACCACTGAAAAAACCACTAAAAAACCACTGAAAAACCACTGAAAAAACCCACTGAAAAACCACTGAAAAAAACCACTGAAAAAAAGAAATACTGCAAAGTTGGCTAGGAGATAGAAACAAGGCGATCGTGTCTGTCAGAGCCATCTTATTGGCCAATAAATTGAGGGATATTGACCTAATGAGACATATTTAAAATTTTACAAAAACACTATTCCTTGTGTTTCAATGTAAAACTTCATAGCCTACTGTTTTATTGTTTTTTTTTGTTTTTACTTTCCTAAAACAATAATTGTCCACCTCACGGTTTAGCTGTCAGAAATTTGAGCACTAAAATGTACCAGGGCATTGCATGCAAAGGCCTACAGGCTTCCACTGTATGATATTCATATTTTACAAATACATTTAAAGGAAGAGAAGCTTAGAGATAGAGAGATATGTTTAGCTGCGCACTCTGATGACGTGTTGCAGGCCACGATACCGACATACATATTATTATTTCTCTTGTCTCTGTCTCCTATATACAGGAGTACAAAAAAAGAGACAAATTCGTTTATTTTATATCAGAAAAACTGTTTTATAAAGCGTTATATTGTTAGATTATAGGAGTAGCTCTTGTAGACCTAAAACATTTGTCAAGTTCGTCGTAGGAAGGAGACCAAGGCGCAGCGTGAGTATCGTTCCACATCTTTTATTTAAATGTGAAACTTCGCAAAAACAAACAATAAACTACAATCAAAAACACAAACTGTGACGACAGAGGTGCAACATGCACTAACTCAAAATAATCTCCCACAAACACAGGTGGGGAAAAAACAACAACTTAAATATGATCCCCAATTAGAGACAACAATGACCAGCTGCTCTAATTGGAGATCATACAAAAACCCCAACATAGAAAAACAAAACTAGAACCAAAAACATAGAACTAAATAAACTAGATAACCCCCCGCCCCCCCAGTCACGCCCTGACTTACTCTACCATAGAAAATAAGAGCTCTCTTTGGTCAGGACGTGACAAAATTCTTCCTCATCTCAAATTCAACTGTCGGAATCAGTATCCTAGGCGTGCAGTATAATAGGGTAATAGTCACACCACACCAAAACCTTCACAAAAGTTTCTAAACTTTATTATTAAGGTCTTGTCAAAAGTAAGTCAAGCCGTTGTTTATAGGGAAAATACGAGGAGGATATTATATTGGGGGCAAAGAAAACATTACAATTGAAACTTCACTTGACCAAAGAAAATGGCTCAACAGAATGAAACAAAACACTTGAGAACTGGTTTTAAAAATTCAAATGTCGGAGTCAATTGGAGTGTCGGTACTCCCTGCCTTCACATCATAGGCCTGCAGTAGCTTAAGCGTAATAATAGCCACACCACACCTCTACAAACGTTTCTAAACTTTACTATGGTAATATCAAAAGTAGGCCTAAGTCAAGCCATTGTTTATAGCGAAAATATGAGCCGGCTATTTACGCTAAAGCATTACAGTTGGAACTTCATTTGGCCAAAGAACAGAAACAAACAAACATTATATATATTTTTTGGGCATATTTGAAGAACTGGTTTATAAATCGGCCGACAATAATAACAAGAACAAACAATAATAATAATGATTATAAATAAATAAAAAATCCTACCTGAAAAGCGAGTTGCACAGTAGCCGGCATTTGGTCGCGGCAATGTTCTTCTCTTCTTTGTCCTACAGTATTAAAACTTGTTTACCGTCCACAATAAAGTACCTTTAACTTCACTGAGAAAGGCCTCCGTCTTCAACAGTAGCCCAAGGCTTCTCTCTCTCTCTCTCTCTCTCTTCTCTCTCTCTCTCTCTCCATCTCTCTCTCTCTCTCTCTCTCTCTCTCTCTCTCTCTCTCTCTCTCTCTCTCTCTCTCTCTCTCTCTCTCGCTACATCTCTCTCTCTCTCTCTCTCTCTCTCTCTCTCTCTCTCTCTCTCTCTCTCCGAGGAGCGAGAGAATGGTGCTGAAGCACGGAATCGGTGATAGGCAACCCGGACACTTTGGTCAGCTACAATTTAATTTATCGGCTTTTCATTTATTTTGGTCAGCTAAAAGCCAGCAATTTACCGGCCAATGGAAACCCTGGTATTGTAACGTTCCACATCCAAATGGTTTTTACACCTGTCCCCTCCCAGCCTTCTGATGTCATGGCTTTGTGAAGGGTCCTGCCCTGTGTGTACTCACCGGTGTGTGTGTGTGTGTGTGTGTGTGTGTGTGTGTGTGTGTGTGTGTGTGTGTGTGTATTCATCGTCTTAGGAGGGCCAGCGGACTGGTGTGTGGTCTACCTTGTTGCCTGACAAGATTCACACACACACACACACACACACACACACACACACACACACACACACACACACACACACACACACACACACACACACACACACACACACACACACACAACCAGACTCTCCTCTCCTCTCCTCTCCTCTCCTCTCCTCTCCTCTCCTCTACTGTAGTCTCCTCTCCTCTCCTCTCCTCTCCTCTCCTCTCCTCTCCTCTCCTCTCCTCTCCTCTCCTCTCCTCTCCTCTCCTCTCCTCTCCTCTCCTCTCCTCTACTCTACTCTACTCTACTCTACTCTACTCTACTCTACTCTACTCTACTCTCCTCTACTCTACTCTACTCTACTCTACTCTACTCTCCTCTCCTCTACTCTACTCTACTCTACTCTACTCTACTCTACTCTACTCTACTCTACTCTACTCTACTCTACTGTAGTCTCCTCTCCTCTCCTCTCCTCTCCTCTCCTCTCCTCTCCTCTCCTCTCCTCTCCTCTCCTCTACTCTACTCTACTCTACTCTACTCTACTGTAGTCTCCTCTCCTCTCCTCTCCTCTCCTCTCCAAGATGGCACCAACGGAAAAGAGCGACATCTTACGAGTTCCAACCCAACTTTGCGATATTTTTTATTTATTTTTTTGTACAGAAAGATCCTACTATTATCACATATGACCACCAATCACTTCTGGACATCAGATAAACAGTTATTAACCTCCATTTTGACTTCAAAAACTTACTTTCTGAATTTATTGTCCCCATGGGGAAATTTTGTTGCAGTGTCATGTACACATTTAAAGTGGCGTTTAAATACAAAAACAAAATTGACAATACAACTTTCATAACAGTTACATAACAATAAAAAAATAGCCTGCTGGCCTTACTGGGTGGATAGGAACATTAGCCTGCTGGCCTTACTGGGTGGATAGGAACATTAGCCTGCTGGCCTTACTGGGTGGATAGGAACATTAGCCTGCTGGCCTTACTGGGTGGATAGGAACATTAGCCTGCTGGCCTTACTGGGTGGATAGGAACATTAGCCTGCTGGCCTTACTGAGTCTATAGGAACATTAGCCTGCTGGCCTTACTGGGTGGATAGGAACATTAGCCTGCTGGCCTTACTGAGTCTATAGGAACATTAGCCTGTTAGCCTTACTGGGTGGATAGGAACATTAGCCTGCTGGCCTTACTGGGTCTATAGGAACATTAGCCTGTTGGCCTTACTGGGTGGATAGGAACATTAGCCTGCTGGCCTTACTGGGTGGATAGGAACATTAGCCTGCTGGCCTTACTGGGTGGATAGGAACATTAGCCTGCTGGCCTTACTGGATGGATAGGAACATTAGCCTGCTGGCCTTACTGGGTGGATAGGAACATTAGCCTGCTGGCCTTACTGGGTGGATAGGAACATTAGCCTGCTGGCCTTACTGGGTGGATAGGAACATTAGCCTGCTGGCCTTACTGGGTGGATAGGAACATTAGCCTGCTGGCCTTACTGGGTGGATAGGAACATTAGCCTGCTGGCCTTACTGGGTGGATAGGAACATTAGCCTGCTGGCCTTACTGGGTGGATAGGAACATTAGCCTGCTGGCCTTACTGGGTGGATAGGAACATTAGCCTGCTGGCCTTACTGGGTGGGTAGGAACATTAGCCTGTTAGCCTTACTGGGTGGATAGGAACATTAGCCTGCTGGCCTTACTGGGTGGATAGGAACATTAGCCTGCTGGCCTTACTGGGTGGATAGGAACATTAGCCTGCTGGCCTTACTGGGTGGATAGGAACATTAGCCTGCTGGCCTTACTGAGTCGATAGGAACATTAGCCTGCTGGCCTTACTGGGTGGATAGGAACATTAGCCTGCTGGCCTTACTGGGTGGATAGGAACATTAGCCTGCTGGTCTAACTGGGTGGACAGGAACATTAGCCTGCTGGCCTTACTGGGTGGATAGGAACATTAGCCTGCTGGCCTTACTGGGTCGATAGGAACATTAGCCTGCTGGCCTTACTGGGTGGATAGGAACATTAGCCTGCTAGCCTTACTGAGTCGATAGGAACATTAGCCTGTTAGCCTTACTGGGTGGATAGGAACATTAGCCTGCTGGCCTTACTGGGTGGATAGGAACATTAGCCTGTTAGCCTTACTGGGTCGATAGGAACATTAGCCTGCTGGCCTTACTGGGTGGATAGGAACATTAGCCTGTTAGCCTTACTGGGTGGATAGGAACATTAGCCTGTTAGCCTTACTGGGTGGATAGGAACATTAGCCTGTTAGCCTTACTGGGTGGATAGGAACATTAGCCTGTTAGCCTTACTGGGTGGATAGGAACATTAGCCTGTTAGCCTTACTGGGTGGATAGGAACATTAGCCTGTTAGCCTTACTGGGTGGATAGGAACATTAGCCCGAGCTATTTAGGAGGGATATCACACCTGGCACAAATTATTGTCTAGTTGTGTTTTTCCTGCTGAGGGGTGCCCTATACCTGCACCCAGAGGGGAATAGTTCAAAGTCCGGGTACAGGGGGTGGCTTGGGTCTAAAATGATTTTGTGAACCTTACGGAGGGCCCTGACCTTAAAGACCTCATCCAGGTCTGTCTGTTTGACTCCCAGTACCTTGCTGAAGGCCCTGACCTTAAAGACCTCATCCAGGCCTGTCTGTTTGACTCCCAGTACCTTGCTGAAGGCCCTGACCTTAAAGATCTCATCCAGGCCTGTCTGTTTGACTCCAAGTACCTTGCTGAGGGCCCTGACCTTAAAAATCTCTTCCAGGCCTGTCTGTTTCACTCCCAGTACCTTGGCAAGGGCCCTGACCTTAAAGACCTCATCCAGGCCTGTCTGTTTCACTCCAAGTACCTTGGCAAGGGCCCTGACCTTAAAGATCTCATCCAGGCCTGTCTGTTTGACTCCCAGTACCTTGGCAAGGGCCCTGACCTTAAAGATCTCATCCAGGCCTGTCTGTTTGACTCCAAGTACCTTGTGGAGGACCCTGACCTTAAAGATCTCATCCAGGCCTGTCTGTCTGACTCCAAGTACCTTGCTGAAGGTCCTGACCTTAAAGATCTCATCCAGGCCTGTCTGTTTGACTCCAAGTACCTTGCTTGCTGTGGTGATAATCCCTCTCAGCATATTTCTCTGGCTGACGGTGGCATTGCCAAACCAACAAAACAATACAAAAAGTTAAAATACTCTCAATGAAAGATTTATAAAACAGTGTCAGTATAGTTCAGTCTACATTAAAAGATCTCAGCTTTTTGAGAAAAGTACAGAAATATGACTTCAACTCCGACTCAGCTATTCCACAGTTCCTACCGGACCCTTTGTTCCATAGGCTATCAAAACGCTGCAGGCGTAGAGACGCGGGAGACGACGAGGTGGAGTCCTGGTGAAATTGATGCGAAGAGAAAAACGAACGGCACACTCCCCCCTTCGTGCTTTTGGAAAATGTCCAGTCACTCGAGAATAAGATGGATGAGCTTCGTTTGATAGTCTCCGATTAGAGATACTTGAAAAGCTACAATATTACACGCTGAGTGTATGTGAAAATAAAGTTCCATTCCTAGGAGTGACTTTTTCAGCAGGCCACTGTGAAAACTGAAAATAAAGTTCCATTCCTAGGAGTGACTTTTTCAGCAGGCCACTGTGAAAACTGAAAATAAAGTTCCATTCCTAGGAGTGACTTTTTCAGCAGGCCACTGTGAAAACTGAAAATAAAGTTCCATTCCTAGGAGTGACTTTTTCAGCAGGCCACTGTGAAAACTGAAAATAAAGTTCCATTCCTAGGAGTGACTTTTTCAGCAGGCCACTGTGAAAACTGAAAATAAAGTTCCATTCCTAGAAGTGACTTTTTTCATGGTGACTAAGATGTTTCATACTTCAGAAGGGCGGATGGCAAACAGACAGGATAATAACAGGTCAGAGTCTGTGGTTCTTGTTTTGTCCCATGTTTGGATTTTTGCCCACTAGTTTCGCGGTGGACATCTCTTTGTCATCGTTCATGACATAGATACTATTGGAAACATCTGAGCATCGAACCACTTCTGTTTTTTTCGGAGAGACAGGCGTGAAATCTTCTGATGGACTACGTATGTGGATTGTGTCCTGCACTGAAGCCAAAAATAATGGAGTGTAGCTGTGATGATGGAGGCATCTGTTACATCTTTTTTTTTAAACCCATTCAGAACATGGCCTGTAATTGTCTCCAAATGCACTTTGAGTCACATTTCTTCTGTTCACCGTGTTCCCATTTCTCCCATTGGACATTGTCTTGTAGTACTTCCTGAAAATAAGCTCAGTAAAGTTCATCGCGCAGTGGAAGTCCACAATAGCAGACAGTAAGCCTTCCACTTTGTCCATGGCTTCCTGGGCATTTTTTTCAAACGTCTAATTGCTAAATCTGCATTTTGTTTTGTCGACTGACCGTGTTCATTTACGTAGTTTGATCATCCTAATCATGTATTTGTCTTTCAGTTTCATCCAGTAACCCTAAAAGGCATTATATCTCATTTCCTTGCCATTACATCTGAATATTTGTGAGGTAATTCCCATTTTTAACAGACTTGTAGTGCTCAAAATTGTATTGATAACTGTCTGACAACGACGACGTCCCACGAGCTCTTTGAATTCGTTCCTGAGGTAATGTTTCGTCTTCAGATGTAGGAACTTCTCGAACAGATCTACACGTTCCTGAGACGTGGCCGTTATGATCCAATGGTAGTCCTTTTTTATTTATGTTACGCTCCTTTGTCAATTGTAAGTTGATATGGATTTCTTCCGTGTGTATAAGGGCTATGAAAGAAACACAGAAACAAGTGAATGTTGCTTATTATTATTATTATTATTATTATTCCCTAGAACGCCCAAATGTTAGACGGATCTACTTTGTCATTTATTTATTTTATTTATTTTTTATTTAACCTTTATTTAACTAGGCAAGTCAGTTAAGAACAAATTCTTATTTACAATGACGGCCTAGGAACAGTGGGGTTAAACTGCCTTGTTCAGGGGGCAGAACGACAGATTTTATATTACCCAACAAGGATCGTTCACGATTCGGAATGTTATTTCATTCATACCATTTAATCATTGTTCAGTTGAGAGGGTCTCTCCTCAGATCCAGGACATGGGTTGTGTTTCGAAGACCTTTAATCCCTGACGTTAGGGCCTGACCACTGTCAAGCTGGCCCTGATGATTACAAAACAGTGGCAAATAGATCCAAAACAGTAATCAGTGATTAAATGAGTGCAGCAAAAATACGTACGGTATCCATGTAATACATTTTATTAACGACAGCTACTGAGTGTATTCGGAAAGTATTCAGACCCCTTTGACTTTTTCCACCTTTTGATAAGTTATTATTCTTATGTTCTTATTCTAAAATTGATTCAATTGTTTTTTTCCCCCCTCTTAAATCTACACATAATACCCCAAAATGGGGTGGCAGGTAGCCTAGTGGTTAGAGCGTTGGGCCAGTAACCAGCAGGTAGTTTAATTAATGGTTAGAGTGTTGGACTAGTAACCAGCAGGTAGCCTAGTGGTTAGAGTGTTGGGTCAGTAACCAGCAGGTAGTTTAATTAATGGTTAGAGTGTTGGGTCAGTAACCAGCAGGTAGCCTAGTGGTTATAGTGTTGGACTAGTAACCAGCGGGTAGCCTAGTGGTTAGAGCGTTGGGACAGTAACCAGTAGGTAGCCTAGTGGTTAGAGCATTGGGGCAGTAACCAGCAGGTAGCCTAGTGGTTAGAGTGTTGGGTCAGTAACCAGCAGGTAGTTTAATTAATGGTTAGAGTGTTGTGTCAGTAACCAGCAGGTAGTCTAGTGGTTAGAGTGTTGGACTAGTAACCAGCAGGTAGCCTAGTGGTTAGAGTGTTGGACTAGTAACCAGCAGGTAGTCTAGTGGTTAGAGTGTTGGGTCAGTAACCAGCTGGTAGCCTAGTGGTTAGAGCGTTGGGACAGTACCCAGCAGGTAGCCTAGTGGTTAGAGCGTTGGGACAGTAACCAGCTGGTAGCCTAGTGGTTAGAGCGTTGGGACAGTAACCAGCTGGTAGCCTAGTGGTTAGAGTGTTGGGCCAGTAACCAGCAGGTAGCCTAGTGGTTAGAGCGTTGGACCAGTAACCAGCAGGTAGCCTAGTGGTTAGAGCATTGGACCAGTAACCAGCAGGTAGCCTAGTGGTTGGAGCGTTGGACTGGTAACCAGCTGGTAGCCTAGTGGTTAGAGCGTTGGACCGGTAACCAGCAGGTAGCCTAGTGGTTAGAGCGTTGGACCGGTAACCAGCAGGTAGCCTAGTGGTTGGAGCGTTGGACTAGTAACCAGCTGGTAGCCTAGTGGTTAGAGCGTTGGGTCAGTAACCAGCAGGTAGCCTAGTGGTTAGAGCGTTGGGCCAGTAACCAGCAGGTAGCCTAGTGGTTAGAGCGTTGGACTAGTAACCAGCATGTAGCCTAGTGGTTAGAGCGTTGGACTAGTAACCAGCAGGTAGCCTAGTGGTTAGAGCGTTGGACCAGTAACCAGCAGGTAGCCTAGTGGTTAGAGCGTTGGGCCAGTAACCAGCAGGTAGCCTAGTGGTTAGAGCGTTGGGCCAATAACCGAAAGGTTGCTAGGTCGAGTCCCTGAGCTGACAAGGTACAAATCTGTTGTTCTGCCCCTGAACAAGGCAGTTAACCCACTGTTCCTAGACTGTCATTATAAATAAGAATGTGTTCTTAACTGACTTGCCTAGTTAAATAAAGGTAAAAAAACAGGTTTTAGCAAATTTATTAAACATTTTAAACATAAATATCACATTTACATAAGTACTCAGTACTTTGTTGAAGCACCTTTGGCAGAGATTACAGCCTCGAGTCTTCTTGGGTATGACGCTACAAGCTTGGCACACCTGTATTTGGGGAGTTTCTCCCATTCTTCTCTGCAGATCCTCTGAAGCTCTGTCACATTGGATGGGGAGCGTCGCTGTACAGCTATTTTCAGGGCTGTCCAGAGATGTTTGATCAAGTTCAAGTCCGGGCTCTGGCTGGGCCACTCAAGGACATTCAGAGACTTGTCCGAAGCCACTCCTGTGTTGTCTTGGCTGTGTGCTTAGGGTCGTTGTCCAGTTGGAAGGTGAACCTTTGCCCAGTCTGAGGTCCTGAGCGCTCTGGAGCAGGTTTTCATCAAGAATCTCTCTGTACTTTGCTCCGTTCATCTTTCCCTCGATCCTGACTAGTCTCCCAGTCCCTGCCGCTGAAAAACATCCCTACGGGATGATGCTGCCACCACCATGCTTCAGCGTAGGGATGCTGCCAGGTTTAGACGTGTAGCTAGCTAGCTAAACAATGAACCGGCATAATCCTACCATACTACTACTACTACTGGTAGTAATACGACTACCAATACAAACTGATTGTCCTAGCTGTAGTGTGAACCTGCAGGTAGCTAAAGCAACTAGATTCAATGTTCG